>NW_024637105.1:0-259 GCF_008729295.1 Plectropomus leopardus
ATGCAGTTTTAAACCATTTTTAGCTGTTTTTGGAACATGGCATTTTTAGACATTTTGCCTTACTATAGCCTTGCTTTTTGGGTCATTTTTTGGACATGCCATATTATGGTGTTTTGGCCGTTTTTGCAACTTTCTATGCTATGGCGTGTCTCGGCAGGGTACTTAATGCGGTTTTAAACCATTTTTAGCTGTTTTTGGAACATGGCATTTTTTGACATTTTTGCCTTACTATAGCCTTGCTTTTTGGGTCATTTTTTCG
>NW_024637106.1:0-422 GCF_008729295.1 Plectropomus leopardus
TCAGACTTTATTTAAAAAGCATTTTCATACAAAAAATGTAGCACAAAGTGCTTCACACATTCAAAACGTAAAACAACATAAATAACAACCCTTGCAACGCTACCCACCCTTCTCTCCCAGCCCCACCACAACAACCGCACAAGAACCATGAATCGCCATGTGTGTGGCCTATGGAGGTGCCAAGAGAGACCCAAGAGAGCATAGAAAGATGACATAATAAGGCGATAAACAGAATGTAATTAGATAAAAACAAATGGCTGAACACAGAGGAGTATTTTATATAGTTGTCAGCTTTCTTGTGCTGTTATTGGAAAATGTCTTGTTTTGACATTTTTGACTTACTATAGCCTTGCTTTTTGCTTTTTGGATCAATTTTTCAACTTGCAATATTTTGGCGTTTTTGGACGTTTTTGCTAAATTCT
>NW_024637107.1:0-338 GCF_008729295.1 Plectropomus leopardus
ATAGAACAGCATAGTTGAGTTTCAGTCTACGTGGACATTTTCCAGCCTTACATTGTTGAAATAAAGCTGCTAATGTCGCTGCCTGAAGTTAGCCCATAACATGTCTGTCCAGGTGCAGTCATTAATCCCATACTGTCATTGTTTACATACATGTGCTCTGTCTGTTGATCCGTATTTTCTTCTAAATCCACGATATTTCCACACTGCTGATTTATTCCCGTGTAAATAGCGTTCTCCTCATCATCTTCTTCCTGTTTCCCTTACTGCGGTCACCTTGTCTTTACTTCAGAAAGAAGCGGTCGCGCAATTGGCACTTGAAAATCCAATGCGCGTCTCCA
>NW_024637108.1:0-201 GCF_008729295.1 Plectropomus leopardus
TGGGTCATTTTTTGCACATGCCATATTTTGGTGTGTTTGGACGTTTTTATGAACCTCTATGCCATGGCATGACTGGGCAAGCTATTTCATGCACTTTCCAGCTTCTTTAAGCTGTTTTTGGGACGTGACATTTTTTGACAACTTTGCCTTACTGTAGCCTTGCCTTTTCGGTCGTTTTTTGCACATGCCATATTTTGGTGT
>NW_024637109.1:0-517 GCF_008729295.1 Plectropomus leopardus
TTTTTGGGTCATTTTTTCGACATGCTATATTATCATGTTTTTAGCCGTTTATGCAACTTTCTATGCTATAGCGTGTCTGAAGACGCCATTTAATGCAGGTTTAAGCTGTTTTCAGTGTTTTTTTGGACGTGAAATTTTTTTGACATTTTTGCCATACTATAGCCTTGCTTTTTGGGTCATTTTTTCGACATGTCACATTTTGGTGTTTTTGGCCATTTTTACAACTTTCTATGCTATAGCCTGTTTAAGCACGCTATTTAATGCGCATTTTAGCTGTTTTCAGCTGTTTTCGGGACGTACCATTTTTTGACTTTTTTGCCATACTATAGCCTTGCTTTTTGGGTAATTTTTTCGACATGCCATATGTTGGTGTTTTCAGCCGTTTTTGCAACTTTCTATGCTATAGCCCGTTTAAGCACGCTATTTAATGCGCATTTTAGCTGTTTTTAGCTGTTTTCGGGACGTACCATTTTTTGACTTTTTTGCCATACTATAGCCTTGCTTTTTGGGTCATTTT
>NW_024637110.1:0-268 GCF_008729295.1 Plectropomus leopardus
GAGTGGAAGAGAGTCCATCCCCTCTCAAGAAGACTGGTTCCGGAGCCCAAGCCATGCGTCGAGGTGAGGCCGACTATATCTAGTCGGAACTTCTCAACCTTTGGTTTTTGGTCAATACATTATATGCAGTGAGGATTATGAGCAGATTTTCACTTTGCATGTCTCTTATTGAAAAGGGCCTGTTTCCAGCATGCCCGCGCTGAATAAGCGCCAAAAGCAGGTTTCTAACAGCGTCTTTCATCCAAGCTGCCTCTCTCCCCCACAGTGA
>NW_024637111.1:0-299 GCF_008729295.1 Plectropomus leopardus
TTTTTCAACATGCCATATTTGAATGTTTTTGGCTTTTTTTGCAACATTCTTTGCCATGGCGTGTCTAGGCACGCTATTTGATGCAGTTTTATGCTCTTTTAAGCTGTTTTTGGGACATGTCATTTTTTCACATTTTGCCTTACTATAGCCTTGCTTTTTGGGTCATTTTTTCAACATGCCATATTACAGTGTTTTTGGCTTTTTTTGCAACATTCTTTGCTATGGCGTGTCTTGGCATGCTATTTCATTCAGTTTTAAGCTCTTTTAAGCTGTTTTTGGGAACATGTCATTTTTGACGT
>NW_024637112.1:0-5105 GCF_008729295.1 Plectropomus leopardus
TGTGTGTGAGAGAGAGAGAGAGAGAAAGTGTGTGCAGGTGCCGCTCACCTGTGTGCCGAGCTCTCAGATACACGAGAAGATGCAAATAAATCAGCTCACACGAGATGTTTAACCCTTTGAAATCTGGAGCAACATCACTTTCCTTGTGCTGCAGTCTTTCACGCCTTTTACGCCTTTCACAATATTAAAATCTTTGAAAGGTGAGCAAAATGGTTTAATTTCTTTCAAAAAAAGAGAGAAAAGGATATTTGCAACTTGGCAAGAAATGTCCCCAAAAATGAAAAAGAAATCAGTAAAAGGTGACAACAAATGACCCGAAAATTAGCTTTAAAATCAACAGAAAATGATTAAATAACTTATATACATATGTTTAAAATTAGGCTACTAAGAATTTTTTAAATTATGATTATTGTTTTTTTTTTTTTTTATTTTAATGTTGTGTTTTTGTTCTTTTATTTTTATTTATGGATTCATTTAAGAATAAGGAGCTTTTATTTTCATTGTACAGAATAAAGTGAGATGAGATTTGCTTCTCCTCTGTGCCTTAAAATAAAGAATAACAAATACAGAAATATAAAAATAAACACAACGTCAACCAGATACAGAGAATGGACTTTTAAACAAAACCGTTTTATTTATTTATTTACTTATTTATTTATTTATCTATCCTTTCAGCCCTTTATTCACCATTCAGTGCATATACATATAACCCAGTGCAAAGTCAACAAATCAGTTATATTAGATATTGGATAAAAGTTAAAAAGTAACGACAATAATGAACATTAAGATACTTTAAAAAGATAATAAAAAAAGATAGGAAAATCAGGAAAAACAAAACAAAGAAAATGAAAACAAACAACAATACTGTAATAATAATGGTATATAACAACAACAACAATAACAACAATAATAATAATAAAATAAATGCAACAATTCATACAAAGTGCAGCAACAGCAGCAATGTGAACTGCTTTCCTGTTTTTTAAATTTCAGGTATTTCTCATCACTTTTTTATTATTTTCTTGCTAATTTTTTTGAGCCTCTGTTTTCTTCTTTCCATGTTTTTGAAAGAAACTGCTCAGTTTTCAAAGGGTTAAACTCTGAAACAGAGTAATGGACGTCAGGATGAACAGCAGCAGAAATGTGCATCGGTGCAATCATTTCCATATCGATTTAAAATCTCTGTGCTGAACGCAGCATAATTTAACTCAGTGTAACCTCCGTTAGCTGTTAGCTGTTAGCTGTTAGCTGCGGCTCAGCTGCAACACGTTTAGAGATTAAGAGGCTCGCTGTTTTTTTTTCCACAAAAACAGACATCGAAAATTGATATTTGATGTTTCAGCTGACCTGATCCCACCTTTGACCACAGTTTGTCACAGACGTGAAGAAATACAAATTCATCCGTTTTAATCAACCTTTCCTGTTTCAGCTTTAAAATAAAAGCCCTCTGACGACATCTCTGTAGACAGAATCCCTTCGGTTTTTGACGTGAGGCTTTTAACTGAAATATTCGCAGGACCGTATTGTTGACGATGCAGTAGCTGCACAGCTTCATAAACAAGCGGAGTATGTGCGTGTAATTGTGAAAATGCAGTAGTGAGAGCAGCTGGCAGCTCTGCAGCGGCGCCGCAGCTACAATGCTGTCAGTGAACGGGAGCAGAGGGATCTGCATCCTCGACTCCCAGTTCTGCATCAGTGAACCACCACAGAAACCTGATTTTGATTTTGTCACATGAACACTGAAGCTGTTTTTTGTCACTAAATGCAGAAATATGTTGAAACGACCTTCAGTAACCTCAACCTCCTCCTAACTTTGCCGACGTGTACGTCACCAGACGTGGCGGCACTTGTAATCATCATGTAATCAGTTCTGGCCCTCACAGGAAAACGTCTTACAGGTCAGGCTGCAGGGACGAGGGTGTGTGGTGATAAATATAGTCCTGTTGACACTCTCAGAATAACTCGACTCCTCTTACTGCCGGGTCACATTCAGCCTCAGACCTGGACCCAGAGCACCACTGCACACCGGACCTGACACCACACCAGAGTCCATAAAAGTTGATAGAAAATCAAATTTATTCTGAATCACTGATGATCCAACACAAAGATCTATGAGGGAAACCTGTTTTCACCTTTAGCAACTGTTTGTGTCATTTAGTCCTCCTTCCTGTTGTGATAACTGTGTGTGTGTGTTGATGCATGTGTCCTAAATGTAGTCCAGATTGTGTATTTGAGTGTAATCAGTGAATTTGCAGCTCAGCTCCTACAATAAGTCTAAAATACACTGTGGAAACTAAATAGTTAAATTCAGACTGTTCAGGTCCAAAAATGCTCCATTGAAACCCATTCAAACTGACATTTTTGATCCCACAGCCATCAGAGCAGAAAAACAGGACTTGTATTATTTCTGGGTGTCATTCTGGGCTTTTGACTCTGAATTTGTCATTTTGACTATTTTCCACCTGATGAGGTCATTTTGACCATATTTGGCATATGGAGGAAATACATGCTATTTCCACTAGGTGACCTGTCACAGTCAATGTAGCTGCTGATCACTGACATATCCCAGACTGTCAGCAGCTACACTCACACACTGACATATCCCAGACTGTCAGCAGCTACACTCACACACTGACATATCCCAGACTGTCAGCAGCTACACTCACACACTGACATATCCCAGACTGTCAACGATAACAACAAAACATAGTGGCATTATGACAAAAACCTGGCATTTAAAGGGTTAAAATTCTGAAAATTAATGAATATTTGATATTTATTGGGACTGATGTTGGTTTATAATTTAACAAAATGAAAGTAGAAAACAATATTAATGTCTAAAATTTTTCAAAGCTTGATTTTTCAAAGCGCGTTTTGTGCGCAGAGCAATAACCTACAAATATGTGTAATATTAAAGTGCCAAAAGGGTTAAAAACACAAATCTGTGGCTATAGCAGTTGTTTCCTCAGACTGCTGCTCGTTTGTATTGAGCTAATTCTCAGCATATTATGCAAATGTTTGATTGCTTTCCAGATTAAATGCAGTCCAATAAAAACCTGCAGTTATTCTTAGTGTTTTCCTCCTAAAACAGTAAAATATGCAGAGGAGTTTTGAGTGTTTTTGCGTCCCTGCGTCGTGTCTGCAGGCGTTCAGGGCAGAAGTGACGCGCTGCGATCATGAAAGTGACCCGACCGAACATCATCATCATTTTTCTCTCTCGACTTTTTTGGCAGCCGGACAGAGAAAATGTTAGAGAGTGAATCAGCGAGAGGACACGTCCCCGCATCCCCGGTGGACAATAAAAACCTCTCATGATCTCAAAAGTGCGGCTGAGGTGGAGCCTTCGCACCGATCTGTTGAATGTGTTGTTTCAGTGAGGGTCACGTGAAGGACGAATCAGAATCAGAAAGACTTTATTGATCCAGGCGGGAAACTGTGGTTCGATCCAGCCGCACAGAGAATTATAGCAGAAAGAAAAAAGAACCAGCACAAAGTCTGTAACAATATACCATATACCAAATATTCAAGCTCAAAACAGCAATACTAAAACAATTAGTACTATGTCAGTATTTAAAAATGTATTTATAATGTGTGTTACACACTATAGTGTTATAGTGTGTAAAGTGTGAAAAATATAAAATACAGTTGAAATGAAATATATGTAGATATTTAAAATATAAATATGTACGATGTGCTGAGTGTGTAAAGTGTAAAATCTGCTGCTAAAATTCACTGTTGAAATCTAATAATGTATGTTCATGTTTGTCTGTTTATAGTTTTTTAGATATTCAATCAAAGTTTAGATGTTGTTTTTGTACGTCTCTCTGTGGACGAGGACGCAGCTGAAAGGAGACAACATTGAGTGTGTCTGTGTGTGTGTGTGTGTGTGTGTGTGTGTGTGTGTGTGTGTGTGTGTGAGGCTAATGAGAACTTGTGTGTTATTTTTGGGGTTGGCCATCTTTGTCTGATGTCAACTTTATATTTTTTATATAAAGTTTATAAAGTTTTATATTTTATATTTTTTGAGTCATTAAATGCAACACAAACAGGACCTCATGCTGAGTGCATGTTCTCATGTATTTTAGAGAGTGTGTGTGTGTGTGTGTGTATGTGTCGGTCACAGTGATCCTGTAAAAAATGCATCTGTGTGGTCACGTGAAGAATCTGACAGATGCAGATGAAGAGCAGCAGAGGTGCAGGATGGATGCAGTTACCATGGTAACCGTTGAATGGTGGGCAGTATCGTGATAATTATCACAACGTGACGTTATTGTTCTAACTTCACCTCCTGAGCGTCTGACGCGCCTCAGTGTTGTTTCCCGCAGGCCGGTCGCTGCAAACAATAACAAACACGTGTGGCAGTGGTTGCTATGGCAACATGCAGACATGGAAACCTGCATATCGATATGTTTTCTCGTTGGTGGATGTCTGAGTGAGTTTGGTTTGATTGTTGGTCATCAGCTTGTTATTGAAATCCTTTGTGGTGTTTTGTGACGTGACGAGTTTTCAGCAAACTTCACATTTTTTATCTCGTGTGTTTGTGTCCCTGTTTTTAACATTCTGTGTCCCCTCTCTGAAGTCGGATGTTTTTGTGGACAGAACTCGTCGTATCGCGTCGTATTGTTTTCCTCAGCAGCAGTTTGTGACTTGCAGGGTGGATGATTGATCATTTGCCGTCACTCTCACTTTGTCCCCAAACATAACGTGATGCAGGTTCATCCTGTCAGATTAGGAAATGATGGAGTCATAAAATCCTGCCGCGACTTTGACGACAGACGACACGTTGGTCCCTCAACAATCATCGCTGCTCCTCTTTCACAGTGTGCGTGATGTCATCAGATTATTCTTGTCCTATTTTCATGATTAGAAATCTCTTAAAATCCTAGAAATGTCCCAAAACACAAAAAAATTCTAAAATCCTAGAAGTCTCCTAAAAATACCTTAAAATCTTAGAAGCGTCCTAAAACCCTAGAAATGTCTCAAAATCCTAGAAAGGTCTTAAAAATCCTAAAAATGTCCTAAAATCCTGGAATGTGTGTGGGGAGGATCAGGAGGAAACGAGGCTGTTAAAATCATTCAAATATAAAATGCAAGATTTTAACAAT
>NW_024637113.1:0-317 GCF_008729295.1 Plectropomus leopardus
TAGTATAGCCTTGCTTTTTTTGTCATTTTTTCGACCTTTCAAATCATGATGTTTTTGGACCATTTTGCAACTTTCTATGCAATGGCGTGTTTTGGAAGGCTATTTTATGCAGTTTAATGTGGTTTTAAGCTGTTTATGGGACAGGTCAAATTTTGACATTTTTGCCTTACTATAGCCTTGCTTTTTTTTTGTCATTTTTTTCGACCTTTTAAAATATGATGTTTTTGAACTTTTTTGCAACTTTCTATGCATTGGGGTGGTTTGGAAGGCTATTTTATACAGTTTAATGTGGTTTTTAGCTGTTTTTGGGACGGGTC
>NW_024637114.1:0-304 GCF_008729295.1 Plectropomus leopardus
TTCAACATGCTATTTTATGGGTTTTTGGGCCTTATTATGAAGTTTTTTCAACATGGTATGCAATAACACGCCTCTTTATGCTATACTAAGTGGTTTTCAGCTGTTTTTTGGACATGTCAAATTCTGACATTTTCGCCATACTATAGCCTTGCCCTTTTGGTCATTTTTTCAACATGCTATTTCATGGGTTTTTCGGCCTGACTATGAAGTTTTTTCAACACTGTATGCAATAACACATCTCTATATGCTATACTGATTGGTGTTTAGCTGTTTTTTGGACATGTCAAATTTTGACATTCTGCCA
>NW_024637115.1:0-544 GCF_008729295.1 Plectropomus leopardus
CAAAAAGACCATAATTTGGCATGTAGGAAAAATGACAAAAAAGGCAAGGCTATAGTATGGCAAAAATGTCAAAAAATGACACGTCCCCAAATCAGCTGAAAACCACATTAAACCACATAAAATAGCCTCCAAAGATGCGCCATAGCATTAAAAGTTGCAAAAAGGGCCAAAAAGATCATAATTTGGCATGTCGAAAAAATGACAAAAAAGGCAAGGCTATAGTATGGCAAAAATGTCAAAAAATGACACGTCCCCAAATCAGCTGAAAACCACATTACACCATATAAAATAGCCTCCCAAGACACGCTATAGCATTGAAAGTTGCAAAAAGGGTCAGAAACAACACAATTTCGCATGTCGAAAAAAATGAAAAAAAGTGCAAGGCTATAGTATGGCAAAAATGTCAAAAAATGACACGTCCCCAAATCAGCTGAAAACCACATTGAACCATATAAAATAGCCTCCCAAGACACGCCATAGCATTGAAAGTTGCAAAAAGGGCCAAAAACAACACAATTTGGCATGTCGAAAAAATGACAAAAAA
>NW_024637116.1:0-260 GCF_008729295.1 Plectropomus leopardus
AATAGAAGCAATAATAGAAACAGATGCATGTCATATTACAATAATGGCAGGTGTGGAATTAGTAATTGCTCTCTATGATGATGTTGAGAGAGATGATAACAGTCTCATGCATATGTTGATATGGAGTTGTCCAAAGGCAAGATCACAGCATCGGCGCAACCAGGACGTGACCACGCTCAGGGCGAGCGGGGGGCACAGAATCAGTACAGCCACAGCACGAGCACAACCAAAGGCAGGATCACAGCATCAGCACAGCTATC
>NW_024637117.1:0-596 GCF_008729295.1 Plectropomus leopardus
GAGCTATTTCATACACTTTTCAGCTGTTTTCGGCTGCTTTTGAGAAATGTCATTTTTTGACATTTTGGCCTTACTATAGTATTGCTTTTTTGGTCATTTTTTTGACATGTCATGTTTTCGTGATTTTCAACATTTTTAACAACATTCTGTACAATGACGTGTCTCGACACGCTATTTTAAACAGTTTCCCGCTGTTTTTTGCTGTTTTTGAGAAATGTCTTTTTTTGACATTTTTGCCTTACTATAGCCTTGCTTTTTTGGTCATTTTTTTTGACATGTCATATTTTCGTGATTTTTAACATTTTTAACAACATTCAATGCAATGGTGTGTTTCGGTGAGCTATTTCATACACTTTTCAGCTTTTTTCGGCTGTTTTTGGGAAATGTCTTTTTTTGACATTTTGGCCTTACTATAGCCTTGCTTTTTGGGTCATTTTTTTTGACATGCCATATTTTTGTGATTTTCAACGTTTTTAACAACATTCTGTGCAATGGTGTGTCTCGACACGCTATTTTAAACAGTTTCCCGCTGTTTTTTGCTGTTTTTGAGAAATGTCTTTTTTTTGACATTTTGGCCTTACTATAGCCTTGCTTTT
>NW_024637118.1:0-432 GCF_008729295.1 Plectropomus leopardus
ATACTGTAGTATGGCATTTTGATTGTTTTTTTTTTTTGACATGCTATATTATGGTGAATTTGGACGTTTTTGCAACGTTCTATAATATGGCATGTTTCTGCACGCTATTTTATGCGGTTTTGAGCTGTTAATGAGACGTAATAATTTGACATTTTCGCCATGCTATAGGAAGGCATTTTCAGTCATTTTTTTGACATGCTATATTATGGTAGTTTTGGCCTTTGTTTCCACTTTGTATACTATGACGCGTCTCTACAATCTATAAAATGTTGTTTTTGTAAATTTTTGGGACATGTCCGAATTTGACATTTTTCACCATACAGAAGTATTCAATTTTTGGCCACTTTTTGGAAATACTAAATTTTGACTTTGTATACTATGACATGTCTCTAAAAGCTACCATATTTCACTTTAAACCATATTTGGGACATG
>NW_024637119.1:0-454 GCF_008729295.1 Plectropomus leopardus
GACATACAACACTATGGCGTCTTTGGTCGATTTTTCAACATGCTATATTTTGATGTTTTTGGCCGTTTTTTCATCATACTATACTATGGCCTGTCTCTACATATCTTTTTAAGTGGTTTTCAGCTGTTTATTAGACGTCATATTATGAGATTTTTCGACATACAATACTATGTCGTCTTTGTTCGATTTTTCAACATGCTATATTTTGATGTCTTTGGCCGTTTTTTCATCATACTATACTATGGCCTGTCTCTACATACCTTTTTAAGTGGTTTTCAGCTGTTTTTTACACGTCATATTTTGACATTTTTCGACATACTATACTATGTCGTCATTGGTTGATTTTTCCACATACTATACTATGTAGTCATTGGTCGATTTTTCAACATGCTATATTTTGATGTTTCTGGCTGCTTTTTCATCATACTATAGTACGGTGTAGGTCGACATGCTA
>NW_024637120.1:0-437 GCF_008729295.1 Plectropomus leopardus
GATGGCTGTGGGATCAAAAATGTCAGTTTGAATGGGTTTCAATGGAGCATTTTTGGACCTGAACAGTCTGAATGTAACTATTTAGTTTCCACAGTGTATTTTAGACTTATTGTAGGAGCTGAGCTGCAAATTCACTGATTACACTCAAATACACAATCTGGACTACATTTAGGACACATGCATCAACACACACACACACATGGTTAATAAATGGAGAGTGAAAAGCACTTTAAGTGTGCCAAACAGTCCCTAAAGGGTTAAGTTTGTCAGTTTTCCTCCACTGATAATCTTTAATTCTTTGTAAAGCTGCAGACAGAAACAGTGCAGCTGCACCACACGTCTCCACGGCTCCATCTAGCTGCACAATCCCAAACTGCAAACTGCTCATGAGGACAGTCGGAGGACACTGACCTGCAGACTGAACATGACATGAGCAT
>NW_024637121.1:0-277 GCF_008729295.1 Plectropomus leopardus
GATGGCTGTGGGATCAAAAATGTCAGTTTGAATGGGTTTCAATGGAGCATTTTTGGACCTGAACAGTCTGAATGTAACTATTTAGTTTCCACAGTGTATTTTAGACTTATTGTAGGAGCTGAGCTGCAAATTCACTGATTACACTCAAATACACAATCTGGACTACATTTAGGACACATGCATCAACACAGACAAAAAGCGCGTAAAACGCACCTCACTGCCCTAAATGGCCTTTTATAACGTGCTTCTTTTGCACTTTGTCTCGATGCCTTTGATG
>NW_024637122.1:0-385 GCF_008729295.1 Plectropomus leopardus
GGGAGAGGGAAGTCTGGGTTTCCCTCCTTAGGCTGTTCCCCCCGTGACCCGACCCCGGATAAGCGGAAGAAAATGGATGGATGGATGGATGGATGGTTGACCAAAAACCACCTTGTCCATCATATTAAACCCTTTTCACCCTCTTTCTGCATAGAGAGCTGTTTCTCAGTCACTGTGGAAAAGAGAGGCAGCTTGGATGAAAGACGCTGTTAGAAATCCGCTTTTGGCACTTATTCAGCGCAGGCATGCTGGAAACAGGCCCTTTTCACTAAGAGACATGCAAAGTGAAAGTCTGCTCATAATCCGCACTGTATATAATGTATTGACCAAAAACCTCTTTGTCCATCATATTAAACCATTTTCACACTCTTCCTTCATAGAGACC
>NW_024637123.1:0-2996 GCF_008729295.1 Plectropomus leopardus
GTGTGTGTGTGTGAGAGAGAGAGATGTTACTGGACACACCTGGTCCGGGTCCTGGTTCCGGTGTCTCTCCGCTCCGTGAGTCGTTAAATCATCGCGTGCTCAGTTTTAATCCTCCGCAGCGCCACAGTGACGTCACAAACAAACAGACAAACAAACAAATCGTCGGACACGAGCCGCGAAAACAAACTGCTGACGCTCCGCGAGACAAACTTAAAACTGAAGACCAGAAACAAAGTGACGACATCACCTCCGACACTTCCTCTCAGACTGTCAAAATAAAACTCTCCCTCTCTCTCTCTCACACACACACACACACACACACTCTCACACAGAAAATGATCAGATGAAAAATATAATCGCATCTACAATTATAAAGTAACTTCATATATTTCAAGTTATGTTTACCTTTCAGATTCTTTGGGTTATTATGGGATGTCCTGATGTTGATTATGAAGGTAATTATGAAATGTCCTGATGTTGATTATGAAGGTTATTATGGGATGTCCTGAGGTTGATTTTTAGGGTAATTATGGGATGTCCTGATGTGCATAAGCAAAGCGCTGTGGCTTAAATGTTTAATGTAAACCTGTGGTCTTGTATTGTGAAGGTGTGTTGAGGTGTTTCCTGTGTGCAGCTGTTTCTACAGTCCGCGTTTTTACAGAAGTAACTCAGGTTTCTCCTTCTCCCGCCCAAAAACAGGCACACAATCACTGATTTACTTTAACCCTTCATTCACTGATTCACTTTAACCCTTCATTCACTGATTCACTTTAACCCTTCATTCACTGATTCACTTTAACCCTTCATTCACTCTGATGAACTCAGTTCAAACACTTCAATCACTGAAACTGTATGACGAACGTGATCAATAACTCTGATCAGCGATCAGTCTGTGTCTTAATGATGAGGACAGCTTGTTCTGTCTTCAGTGTCTTTGTGTCTTCATGATGAGGACAGCTTGTTCTGTCTTCAGTGTCTTTGTGTCTTCATGATGAGGACAGCTTGTTCTGTCTTCAGTGTCTGCTGATTGGTCGGTCATCACGCAGTGAGCAGACTCCGCCCCCCCGCCTGTCCAACACTCACCTGGACGCTGATGCCAAAATGACCTCTGACCCTCAGGCCTCAGATTTAAACCTCAGCGAGACGTTTACCTGATAAATACACAACAGACACGTTATTTACAAACACACACAAACACACACATTATTTGACATACACATTCTGACACACACACACACACACACACACACACACACACACACACACACACGATGAACATGTTTGTTTTGTTTACCTGTGAAATAAAGAGATAAACATTCAAACACATAATGAACGTGTTTGTTTGTTTGTTTGAGTTGTTTTTGTTTATTGTTTACAACAAGGCTACATCACCGATGATGTCATGGTGTCAGTCTCTCATTACCCAGAGTTCACTCTGTCTCACTTTGTGGAAAAACAACTAAAAGTCAACCAAAGTTAAAAAGGTCAAAGGTGACGCCAAATCCTCTTCCAGCAGCTCGCTGCCGCTCTGCCCAGAGCATCATGGGAAATCTTCTGGCTCCTTTATGGCACGGACACAAAAACATCACGACCAAAGTCCCAAAAATAAATCTTCTCTTAAAAACTGTTGGCCAGACGCCCTGACCCCGCCCATCGGCTGGACCCGACCCGCCCACCTGACACCTGCTGCAGGTGAGGTCAGGTGAGGTCGGGGGTCGGGCTGGAGGACTCAGTCTGTCCAATCAGTCCTCACTCAGTCCCTCAGAGCTCCGTCCCTCCTCGTATTCGTCGTCTCTGTGGATCCTTGTCTGCATCGCAGCTTTTTGCCGTCACCTCTGAATGTTGGTCAACAAAAGATTTAACCTGCGCAACGACAAACACACCCACTTTAGAACACCTGGTGCTATTTGAACAGTGACCTGAGTGTGAACAGTTACCTGGTGGTGTGTGAACAGTTACCTGGTGGTGTGTGAACAGTTACCTAGTGGTGTGTGAACAGTGACATGGTGTTGCGTGAACAGTAACCTGAGTGTGAACAGTTACCTGGTGTCGTGTGAAGGTTGCAGCTATCGGAACAGTCGGGTGAACTCTCTGATGGCCCAGCACACCTGTTTACACTCCTCAGCACTGAAGAGAAGAAGAAACACGTTACATTTACCTTTTTTGTCTTCTCTCGAGTGAGACACGTAACTGTGTTTCGTCGAATGGCTGAGGAATGGCCCGCCTAACTCTTTCTCTGATTGGCTCACCCTGACCTTTATACCCTAAACCCAACCAATCCAAACATCACAGCCAACAAGTATGAAACAATCAGAGGGACAGTCAGGTGGGTCATTCCTCTGGTATCCATGGAAACAAGAATTCCTCTTCGGGTTTTATCAGGAGAAAGTTTTATTACAAAGCTATCCGTCATTCAGTGTTTAGGTAAACTCAGCTGGTTCAGGTGAACTTATGTGGTTCAGGTAAACTCAGCTGGTTCAGGTGAACTCATGTGGTTCAGGTAAACTCAGCTGATTCAGGTGAACTCATGTGGTTCAGGTAAACTCAGCTGATTCAGATGAACTCATGTGGTTCAGGTAAACTCAGCTGGTTCAGGTAATCTCAGCTGGTTCAGGTAAACTCAGCTGATTCAGGTGAACTCAGCTGGTTCAGGTAAACTCAGGTGTGGTCGATTTGTCTGAACTTGCTGCGAGGACTCCAGTTTTTCTGCGTTCCACATTTAGACCAACATGTCTCAACAGGAACCTGTCAGACGTCTCAGGCTGCTGATACAACACATCCCTACTATTCCAACATGTTCCTAACCACCTCGCTGTCAGCTCCACGTGTCCCTGAATATTGTCTTCTGACTCTGAACGAGCGGTTGACTGACATTGGACCTAAAAGTTTGAATCATCAGCTGATGATGTTTAAGGTGTTTCAGCGGAGTTGCAGGTGTGGGTGGTGTTGCAGGTGTGTTGTGGATGTGTTGCAGGTGTGTTGTGGATGTGTTACAG
>NW_024637124.1:0-439 GCF_008729295.1 Plectropomus leopardus
TCTCAGCACGCTATTTTATCCTGTTTTGATGTGTTTTCAGCTGTTTTTAAGACATGTCAGATTTTGACATTTTTCCATACTATAGCCTTGCTGTTTTTGTCGTTTTTTCAACATGCTATTTAATGGTGTTTTTGACCATTGTTGCAATTTTTATTGCTATGGTGTGTCTCAGCACGTTATTTTATGCTGTTTTGATGTGTTTTCAGCTGTTTTTAAGACATGTCAAATTTTGACATCTTTCCATACTATAGCCTTGCCGTTTTTGTCGTTTTGTCCATCTGCTATATTATGGTGTTTTTGACCATTTTTGCAAGGTTTATTGCGATAGCGTGTCTCAGCACGCTATTTTATCCTGTTTTGATGTGTTTTCAGCTGTTTTTAAGACATGTCAAATTTTGACATCTTTCCATACTATAGCCTTGCTTTTTTTGTTGTTTTT
>NW_024637125.1:0-935 GCF_008729295.1 Plectropomus leopardus
GCATCTTTATTAACAGGCTATGTACCACAGTCCTTTAAAGTAGCTGTAATTAAACCCCTTCTAAAGAAGCCCACTCTCGATCCTGAGATTTTAGCTAACTATAGACCGATCTCCCCTTTATTTCTAAAATCCTGGAGAAAGTGGTTGCTCATCAACTCTGTGACTTTCTCCAAGATAATAGTTTATTCAAGGACTTTCAGTCAGGCTTCAGAGCTCATCATAGTACAGAGACAGCACTTGCAAAAATTAATAACTTATTTATCGCTTCTGATACCGGTCTGGTTTCTGTTTTAATCCTATTAGATCTCAGTGCCGCATTTGACACCATTGACCATCAAATCTTACTGCACAGACTGGAAAACTTAATTGGCCTTAAAGGAACAGCACTAGCCTGGTTTAAGTCATACTTATCAGATTGTTCCCAATTTGTTCACATCAACGATCAACCCTCCGCACATACTAAGGTCTGCTTCGGAGTGCCACAAGGTTCTGTGCTTGGACCAATCCTTTTTACATTATATATGCTTCCTCTAGGCAACATAATTAGAAAACACTCTGTAAATTTCCATTGTTATGCTGACGATACGCAATTATATCTGTCAATGAAACCAGATGAAACTGATCAGCTATCTAGACTTCAAACATGTCTTAAGGATGTAAAAGCCTGGATGAGCTGTAATTTCCTGATGTTGAATTCAGACAAAACTGAAGTTATTGTTCTTGGCCCCAAACACCTCAGAAGCTCCTTTACTAATGATGTAATTTCTCTGGATGGCAATACCTTGTCCTCTAGCACAACTGTAAGGAATCTCAGAGTTTTATTTGACCAAGATTTATCTTTTGCCTCCCATATAAAACAAACTTCAAGGACTGCTTTCTTTCACTTGCGTAACATCGCAAAAATTAGACATATCCTGTCCCAAACAGATGCTGAA
>NW_024637126.1:0-219 GCF_008729295.1 Plectropomus leopardus
ATAGCATGCCATTACACGCCATTGCATAGAAAGATGCAAAAACGGCCCAAAACACCATAATATAGCATGTCAAAAAACTGACCGAAAATGCAAGGCTATAGTAAGGCAAAAATGTCAAAATTTGACCCATCGCAAAAAAAGCCGAAAACAGTTTAAAACCAGCTAAAATAGGGACACAAGACATTCCATAGTATAGAAAGTTGCAAAAACGGCCAAAAA
>NW_024637127.1:0-303 GCF_008729295.1 Plectropomus leopardus
GTGTTTTGGGCCATTTTTGCAAGATTCTATGCTATGGCATGTGTTGGTATGCTATTTAATGTCCTTTTCAGTTGTTTTCAGCTGTTTGTGAGACACGGCATTTTTTGACTTTTTCGCTTTACTATAGCCTTGCTTTTTCGGTCATTTTTTTAACCTGCCATATTATGGTGTTTTTGGCGCTTTTTGCAATATTTTATGCTATGGCGTGTCTTTGCATGCTATCTAATGTACTTTTCAGATGTTTTCAGCTGTTTTTGGAACATGTCGTTGTTTGACTTTTTTGCCATACTATAGCCTTGCTTT
>NW_024637128.1:0-243 GCF_008729295.1 Plectropomus leopardus
TGTCACACACACACACACACACACACACACACACACACACACACACACACAGCTCTGTATGACTGACAGTGACGAACAAAGAGAGACAGAAAATAAAAAATGAAAGAACCGAAGAGAGAAATGAACTAATGGCTCCTGTGTGTGTGTGTGTGTGTGTGTGTGTATGTATGTGTGTGTGTCTGTGTGTGTGTGTGTATGTGTGTGTGTGCGTGCGTGTGTGTGTCTGTGTGTGTGTATGACTGT
>NW_024637129.1:0-281 GCF_008729295.1 Plectropomus leopardus
GTCATTTTTTGCTATTTTTCGCCATGCATGCCATATTATGGTGTTTTCGACTGTTTTTGGATGTTTTTTCAACACTGTATAACATACCATGCCTCTACATGCAATACTAAGTGGTTTTCAGCTGTTTTTTGGACATGTCAAATATTGACATTTTCGCCGTGCTTTTTAGTCATTTTTTCAACATGCTATTTTATGGGTTATAGTTAAGATTTTGGATGTTTTTCAACACCGTATGCTATAACATACCTCTGCATGCTATACTAAATGGTTTTCAGCTGTTT
>NW_024637130.1:0-522 GCF_008729295.1 Plectropomus leopardus
GTGGTTTAATGTGGTTTTCAGCAGTTTTTTAGACATGTCATTTTTTGACATTTTTGCCATACTATAGTATGGCATTTTTAGTCATTTTTTCAACATGCTATTTTATGGTGTTTTTAGCCATTTTGCAACATCCTATGCTATGGCATGTCTCTGCGTGCTATTTTCTGTTGTTTAATGTGGTTTTCAGCAGTTTTTTAGACATGTCATTTTTTGACATTTTTGCCATACTACAGTATGGCATTTTTGGTCATTTTTTCAACATGCTATTTTGTGGTGTTTGGGGCAGTTTTGCAACATCCTAAGCTATGGCATGTATCTACATGACATTTTATGTGGTTTAATGTGGTTTCAGCAGTTTTTTAGACATGTCATTTTTTGACATTTTTGCCATACAATAGTATGGCATATTTTAGTCATTTTTTCAACATGCTATTTTATGGTGTTTTGGCCATTTTTGTAACATCCTATGCTATGGCATGTATCTACGTGACATTTTATGTGATTTAATGTGGTTTTCAGCAG
>NW_024637131.1:0-417 GCF_008729295.1 Plectropomus leopardus
CTTTTTTGGTGGATTTTTGGACATGCTATTTAATGGTGTTTCGGGCTATTCTTGCAACATCCTTTGCTATGGCGTGTCTCTGCATGCTATTTTAGGTGGTTTAAAATGATTTCCAGCAGTTTTTTGAAAATGGCATTTTTTTGCCTTTTTTGCCATACTATAGCCTTGCTTTTTTGGTCGCTTTTTGGACATGCTATTTAAAGGTGTTTTGGGCTGTTTTTACCACATCCTTTGCTATGGCTTGTTTCGGCATGCTATTTTAGGTGGTTGAAAATGGTTTCCAGCAGTTTTTTAAATATGTCATTTTTTGACAATTTTGCCATACTATAGCCTTGCTTTTTTGGTGGATTTTTGGACATGCTATTTAATCGTGTTTTTGGCTGTTCTTGCAATATCCTTTGCTATGGTATGTCTCGG
>NW_024637132.1:0-337 GCF_008729295.1 Plectropomus leopardus
TGTTGAAAAAATGACCATAAAAGCAAGGCTATAGTATGGCAAAAATGTCAAAAATTGACATGTCCAAAAAATAGCTGAAAACTACTTAATATAGCATATACAGGCATGTTATAGTATACACTGTTGATAAAAACACCCCAAATTGGCCCAAAAACCATAAAGTAGCATGTTAAAAAACTGACCAAAAAAGCAAGGCTATAGTATGCGAAAATGTCAAAAATTGACCCATCCAAAAAACAGCTGAAAACCACTTAGAACAGCCTGTAGAGGGATGTTATAGTATGCAGTGTTGAAAAAGCATCCTGAAACAGACCAAAAACCCAGAAAATAGCATGTT
>NW_024637133.1:0-238 GCF_008729295.1 Plectropomus leopardus
GCCTTACTATAGTCTTGGATTTTTGGTCATTTTTTCGACGTGCCAAATTATGGCGTTTTGGGCTATTTTTGCAACTTTCTATGCTATGGCGTGTGTTGGCAGGCTAATCTAAGCTGTGTCTAGCGGTTTTGAGCTACTTTTAGGACATGTCAAATTTTAACATTTTCGCCTTACTATAGTCTTGGAGTTTGGGTCATTTTTTCGACGTGCATAATTATGGCATTTTTGGCTATTTTTG
>NW_024637134.1:0-17997 GCF_008729295.1 Plectropomus leopardus
GCAAGGCAAAAATGTCAAAATTTGACATGTCCCAAAAACAGCTCAAAACAGCTTCAAACAACTTAGATTAGCCTGCCAAGACACACCATAGCAAAGAAAGTTGCAAAAAACGGCCAAAAACACCAAAATTTAGCATGTTGAAAAAATGACCAAAGATGCAAGGCTATAGTAAGGCAAAAATGTCAAAATTTGACACCTCACAGAAAATGCTCAAAACAACTTTAAAGAACTTACATCAGCCTGCTAAGGCACTCCATAGCAAACAAAGTTGCAAAAAACAGCCACTAACACCTAAAGTTAGCATGTCGGACAAATTACCAAAGATGCAAGACTATAGTAAGGCAAAAATGTGAAAATTTGACACGTCGCAAAAAGTGCTCAAACAGCTTTAAACAACTTAGATTTGCCTGCCAATACACGCCATAGCAAAGAAAGCTGCAACAACGACCAAAAACACCATAAAATAGCATGTCAAAAAAGTCCAATAATGCAATGCTATAGTAAGGCAAAAATGCCAAAATTTGACATGAACCGAAAACAGCTAAAAACAGTTTAGTCCCATAGCATGGGCTTCAAAATCACACCAAAACGTCATTCTATAGCAGTGGTATTCATGTAAAATTCAAAGGGTTCCAGTTGCTAAAATTTCCTCCCAGTAAATGTGAACCTCATACCTAAAATCAGAATTACAATTAATTGAACATTTTTACCTCGATTATGATTAATGAATGATTATTTTGCAGCTGCTTTTTTCAGGTTTGTTATTGCCCTCCTAGTTCACTGACACAGTTTCATTTATTAATTAATTAAATAATAATTTATTATTAAACTTTCCAGAATTATATTTTTAAAAAATCTCAATTTTAAACAAACTTCAGGTAAATTTAAGCACATTGTGCTGATAATAGGCCAACCTCTCCTGACTGCAGGACTCTGACTTCAGCTTCTGTCAAACTTCTGTGCTGTTAATCATTTTACTCAGGAATTAAAAACTTTTGAGTCGGCCTACTTCTCCTATAGCTGCCAACAGCCTGCCGACATTCACAGTTAGAGAAAGGCTGAAAATAAGCTCATGTGCTTGTGGCCCCGGGCCCCCTGTAGAGACTGAAAAAACATTACATCTGCCCCTGGTAATAATAATGAGAGCTCAGCCAAAGTGTGATTAAACCTGAAAACTAACACAAAGTAGTGTGCAGAAGTCACTTTCCACCAAATTTGTCTGTTTCAGACACTTTGGTGCTTTGAGGAGAAGCTGTAACTCTGTCTCGCTGCGCTGCTGTCGGACCATCAGCTGTTTGTTCTGTGATAAGAAAGGCTGTGGCTGTCAAACACTCAGCTGTTCTACAGTCAAAGTTGTTCACTTTTTTACATGACGGATGAGCTGGCTGTCAGACGTCTCCATGCGTATTGGTCGCGCACAATGACCGGTGTTCTGTTGGAAAATCTAGCAGGCTCCACTCCGAGCTCCTCACCCTATCTCTAAGGCTGAGCCCAGCCGCCTTCTGGAGGAAACCCATCAGGTCGCTTGTATCCACGATCTCATTCTTTCGGTTACTACGCAGAGCTCATGACCAAAGGTGAGGGTTGGACCATAGATGGACCGGTAAATCAAGAGCTTCGCCTTCTGGCTCAGCTCGTTCTTCACAACCGCAGTCCGACTGCAACTCCAGCATTACTGCAAAATCAATCAATCAAATCTTTATTTGTATGGCACTTTTCATACAAAGAGTAACACAAAGTGCCTCACAGAGATTAAAAACAATAACAGAAATGAAAAACATCAATGAAAATCAAGAAAAATACAGACAGCCTGACCCTCCCACCCCCACCTAGACGTACGCAACAACAACACACACACAATCATGTAGACATTCCCACACATATTCGCAAAGGCACCCGAACATCCACCCTTACCACCCACACACACACGCACACATACACCAACACACACCAATTGTTACTAAAGAGACATGGCTAGGCACTGAGACCTAAGGCGAGGGAGAAGCTACCTTTGGGGGCCAACCTCACTGAGAGAGGTCACGGTCCAGCACCGCCGGGGCGCCGCCACAGAGACCATCCCACCCGGGGCGGACAGGAGTGTCCGCACCAAGATGCCGAGCCCTCTAGCCACCCGGGCCGAAACAGTCCACGGTACAGCACCCCCAATGGTGGACCAAGAGACCACTCCCAGTCCGGTAGGCCCCGATGAGGAAACACTGGAGCTAAAAACTAACACAATAAAATAAGGTAAAGAACATAAAAGCTAAGAACGTAAGGGATTGAAAACAGTAAAATAAGACAAAGAATACAAGTGCACAGTAAAAAAGATTAAAGGTTATAACCGCTAATAATTAGATAGATAAATAAATGGGAGACTAAAAACAGTGGGATAAGATAAAATAAAAAAGTAGAATAAATAAATAAATAGTTAGTTAGTTAGTTAAAAGCCTGATTGAAAAGATGGGTCTTGAGCCTCTTTTTAAAAACCTCAACACTGTCTGTGATCCTGAGAAGTCACTTTCCACCAAATTTGTCTGTTTCAGACACCTTAGTGCTTTGAGGAGAAGCTGTACTCTGTCTCGCTGCGCTGCTGTCGGACCATCAGCTGTTTGTTCTGTGATAAGAAAGGCTGTGGCTGTCAAACACTCAGCTGTTCTACAGTCAAAGTTGTTCACTTTTTTACATGACGGATGAGCTGGCTGTCAGACGTCTCCATGCGTATTGGTCGCGCGCAATGACCGGTGTTCTGTTGGAAAATCTAGCAGGCTCCACTCTGAGCTCCTCACCCTATCTCTAAGGCTGAGCCCAGCCGCCTTCTGGAGGAAACCCATCAGGTCGCTTGTATCCACGATCTCATTCTTTCGGTTACTACGCAGAGCTCATGACCAAAGGTGAGGGTTGGACCATAGATGGACCGGTAAATCAAGAGCTTCGCCTTCTGGCTCAGCTCGTTCTTCACAACCGCAGTCCGACTGCAACTCCAGCATTACTGCAGACGCCACAACAAACCGTCGGTCTATCTCACGCTCCGTTGTACTCTCACTCGTGAACAAGACCACGAGATACTTGAACTCCTTCACTTGGGGCAGCGACTCACTCCCAACCCAGAAGGAACAGTCCATCGTTTTCCAGCAGAGAACTACGGCCTCAGATTTGGAGGTGCTGACTCTCATCCTGACCGCTTCACACTCGGCCGCAAACTGCCCAGTGCATGCTGGTGGTCACAGTGTGTTGGAGCCAACAGAACCACATCAAAATCTGCAAAAAGCAGATCTGCAAAGATGCAATTCTGATGTCCCCAAACCGGACCTCTTCCTCCCCCCAGCCACGCCTTGAGATCCTGTCCAAGAAAATCACAAACAGGATCAGAGACGATGGATAACCCTGGCGGAGGCCAACACCACCTGGGAACCTGTTTGACTTCATGCCAAGTATGCGGACACAGCTCCCACTTTCTGTCCCACAGGGACCGTATGGCTCGCAGAATCGACCTCAGTACCCCATACTCCCGCAGTCAGTACCCCCCACTTCTTCAGCTTGACGGCCTCCATCACCGTTTGTGTCCACCAGTCCTTCTGCTGCTGCCACGACGACCGACGACCTTCTCACCACAGCTTCCCCCACGCTGAGCACGGGGTCCAAAACCACAGTGCTACAGTATGAAGTTAGGTGGGATTTTGGACCTCATGCTATAGTACGACTTGCTTGCTCAGGTGTCTAAATTAAAGGCTGGGAACATGCACTCTGTGAAATGCTTCACGCGATCACTTCTGTCTTGAATATATTTTAGTAAAGTAAAACCGACCTGACTCGTGGTGAGGTTGTTTCGGGAGGTTTTCAGAGAAAAGACCAACACCAGGAACTTTCATCAGACTGTAGAGGTTAAAATGTACTTTAATTGTTTGTTTTTATCATTATGTTCTTTTGTTCTTGAAGAGTGTACAATAATCCCATATTGGTGAACATACAGACTTTACAGCACACATCATCATATTCCCTCAATCCTTTCTCCCCAAACACCCTCAGAAACACGACAAAACAAGAATCAGTGTGCGTATATCTGCCTCAGTATTCCTCCTCTGCGGACAACATCCACTCAGGCTTCGTTATACTTTTACCTCTTCATTAAAAGTTGTTTTCAAGAAAATAAGTAAATACTATATTGATGTATTCTTGGTTATTTTCCTAACAAATTACTACATTTTTAACAAATGTACTTAAGTACAATAATGCCATGTAAATATCTTGTGTGTAGTTAATGTCCTAAATGAGACAAAAGCGTCTTTTTTAATGTCTTTGGAGATATAATAACAAAAATTAGTGCTTTTAAAAAAAAAAAATTAAACAACTGTTCATGGTAAAGCAGAACAAATTCACATAAATCTCAAACCCTGTATCGTTATACTGCTGTAAAATGTTAATAAACCAACAAATATCAGTTTGTGGACATGAAATAATTCTTATTATCAGTACTGATATTACTTCCACACATGTACTCGAGATGTTTACTCTTACAGCACTTTGAAAACATGTCAGAAATGGTGACAAACCAAACTGATAGAATTTCTTTGATCAAAAATATAATGAACTAACAGCAAATATATGGAATTAACTACAACGAATATTAATATGTTTTGTTGTTTGTTTGTTTTTTTCATTTAAAAAAATAATTTATTGTCTCAGCAAGTGTGACTCAACCACTGAGGTTAGCACTGCTTCACACAGTAAAAACTCAAACATATAAACATTATTTTAGCATATATATATGATAAATACAATGAAATGAGTCATTCAATTACAATCAATTACCAGAAGATTTTTTCATATTAACCCTTTGAAACCTGAAATGTCCCACATATTGAAAAAAAGTAACAAGATAGAAGTTAGAATGATTGTATTATTTTATTACTATGTATTGATTATTTGGTGACAGGAAATATGTGTTTATTATTATTTGTGTATTTGTACTTAATTTTAGCACACATTAGTCCTTTAATTTTCTTTACCTTTTTGGGGGGAATTTCAAACTTCACACTGATTTCTGCTGATTTGAGGGTCATTTTTTGTTAAGTGGCTCATTGCCTTCTTTTCGTGTTTTTGAAAGAAACTGACCAAGTTTGCTCGGGTTTGAAAGGGTTAATTTGGTCACGTTATCTTCTCTCTCTTTACCAGAGGAGTCCAGTTGAAGTTTCTGGCCGTGCACGTTGTTATAGGCCCGTATGTTTTTGTCTAAAGGTCCATAAACGTGTCGAGTCAGACGTGGGAAATATAACACGTGTTTAACCCCCGACACTGACTTGAGTCTGACTTCCTGGTTACAGAAACAGCGACACCTGCTGGGTTATTTTGGCAAAACAATCCTAAACTGAAAGTTAAGAGGCAGCTCAGTCATGTTCAGCTCACTTCAACACGTTTTTCATTCCGATACAGAGACTCAAAAAGAGCTCTAACAAACAGTGAGATTAGATTAGATGAGAGCAAATCAGTGACCACCACTATAAACCTAACGAGCACTTCACCGATCCTGCAAACGTGCCTTCAGAAAAGCACATCTGTTAAGAAATACTGCACCAACAAAATACTTGTTTTGATTTTTACATGCTCTTTAATGCCTTTTGAAGACGTGACGATCTCAGAGTTTTTCAAACGTGTTCACTAACTCAAACGGTTTGTTTGGATCGATGTAAAAAAGTTCCTGTGAATGTTTCCTTCGGTCTTCCTGCTGATCTCTGCCGCGAAACAACAGAAGTTCTCGTTGTCTTCTTATGCATTTTTTCTGATAAAAAAATGAGATTATAAACTAAAATATAAAATTAACTCATTTTGAATTTTCCCTATGGTATCTGACACAGTGTTGACTATCAGTACTTTTCTAGGTTTCAAATTTAGAGGGTTCATGCAGATTCTGACCTATAAAAATCTACAACTTTGAGGTACATCTTAAAGACCGTACATTCTCTTTTTTTGGTAATATTTTTCTTAATGTTGCTCTTTTTGGGCGATTTTAAAAATCACATGCCTTGTGTTGTTTTAGGGGAGATACATACAACATACAACTTTAAATGGCTATATTTTGTTTTTAGTTTACTGGCCATTTTTATTTTCTTAATTTTTTTGTATATTTGTCTTTTTACAAAAAAAATGTTTTCTTTGAACATTTTTGGTACAAAAAATAAAACCATCTTCAAAACTTTTTGGCAACCTTTAAAGAAAAAAATGAGTGTTTTTTAAATAAAAATTTTTGGCAATATTATTTTCTTTTGAAAAATGTTAAATTTAGGTAAAACACTATGTGGCACTGTCACCGATCCCAGTGGAGAAGGGGCGGGACAAATATCACCAAGACCAACCATCTCAGAGGATAAATACAAACTTTGAACAACAACAACAACAACAACAACAACAACAACAACAACAACAACTGCCATTTTCAGCTGGGAAGAGAAAGACTTTGTTGGACACATTATCTTAATAAAAAAACACAGGCGGACGTCCAACCAATGAGAATCTGGTCCAACAAAAGCATATTAACAAACCAATCCACCAAATCTTTACAGCCCACCACAGCAGTGCGGTTTCTCTCCTGTGTGAATGCGCTGGTGGACTTTAAGGTTATCACTCCGTGTAAAAGTTTTCCCACACTGGTCACAGCTGAATGGTTTCTCTCCCATGTGACTGTGTTGGTGATTAATAAGGTTACTACAGTACGAAAACGTTTTCCCACATTGGTCACACCAGTACGGTTTCTCTCCTGTGTGGATGCGTTGGTGGACTTTGAGGTTACTACTGCAAGAGAAATTTTTCTTACAGTGGTCACACCAGTAGGGCTTCTCTCCCGTGTGAATACGTTGATGGGTTTTTAAGGTCCCGAGCCCCGTAAAAGCTTTGCCACATTGATCGCAGCTGTATGGTTTCTCTCCTGTGTGAATACGCTGGTGGGTTTTAAGGTGACTTCGTCGAGAAAAAGCTTTCCCACAGTGGTCACAGCTGTATGGCTTCTCTCCTGTGTGAGTGTGTTGGTGATCTATAAGGGTACTACTAGACGAGAAAGTTTTTCCACATTGGTCACACCAGTACGGCTTCTCTCCTGTGTGAATGCGTTGATGAACTTTAAGGTGACTACCACGAGAAAAAGTACTTCCACACAGGTGGCATCTGTGAGGTTTCTCTCCTGTGTGAATGCGCTGATGGACTTTCAGGGTCCCTGACTCTGTGAAAGCTTTGCCGCACTGATCACAACTGTACGGTTTCTCTCCTGAGTGAATGCGTTGATGACTTTTTAAGGTCTGTAACTCTGTGAAAGCTTTCCCACATTGATCACAGCTGTATGGTTTCTCTCCTGTGTGAATGCGTTGATGGGTTATTAAGTATCTTGATGACGCAAAAGCTTTGTCACATTGGTCACACCAGTACGGTTTCTCTCCTGTGTGAATGCGTTGGTGAGCTTTAAGGTTACTTCCACGAGAAAAAGTTTTCCCACACTGGTTACAGCTGTAAGGTTTCTCTCCTGTGTGGACTCTCTGATGAATCTTTAAATTTGTGGATCTTGTGAAGGATTTATCACAGCGCCTACAGCAGTGACGTTTGATCTCCTTCTTTCCTCTCGTGATCTACAGCAGGAGACAAACAGACAGAGAGTCAGTCATGTAGACCGTCGGCAAACAGGAGATATTGTGCATTTAAAGGGTCGCTGTTGAGGGAGGACCCAATTTTTTGCTGACATGATCTACAGTTTTCAACTTGGGATAAAAATTGTTGCCACATGTGCTTCTTTAACATTTTTTAAAACAATAACTTTATCAAATTTTTTCCCAGCATACAGAGCAGACAGATGTAAGCTTCTAACCTTCATGACATATTTGTAGCTACCATCCAATAGCGTGCTCAGAAATGTGTCCGAATTTATTTATTTTGAACCCCCAGATCGACTTAAAAGCCTCCATCCCAGCTAACAAATCAAAAATGTGTTGATTTTATCACAGAACATTTTGAAATGTACAAACACATTTCAATGTCAGAAAAAGCAGAGCTAGAAACAGATTCTCAATGTTACCGGAAACTATAAAATATAATTTCCTTTTCAGTATCTGCTGTTTTACATCATACCCAACCCTGCTGTTTGGTAAATACTTGTGTTTAATGATAAAATAAATATATAAAACATTCCCCACAGTTCTGTTTCTCATTATTAGTTTTTACTCATAAAATTAAAAAATGGATATTTTTTCTCCTCGACCATATTATTTTGTATTTTTTTCTGTTTAATAATAAAATAAATGTGTAAATAACTGTACATTCCCCCACCTCCCTGTGTGTAACATTTCGTTTTGATAATAAAATTTTAAAAATAAAAATATACGTTCTTAATCACTCCACCATATTTGTTTGTAAATATTTCTGTTTAATAATTAAAAAATAAAAATAAATGAATAGATAGATCCGGAAGTCCTACACCTGCCAGGTGAGGCGCAATTCAGCTCCAACGAGCCCACTGACGGCTGTGAGCTCTGCAAGTTCTCGCGAGAACAGAAAATACGCCGCGAGTGAAAAATCCCAGAACAAAGAGAGCCGACAGTCAGCTGATCGCAGAAAAAACAGGAGAGAAAACAGGAGAGAAAACAGGAGATGAAACAGGAGATGAAACAGGAGATGAAACAGGAGATAAAACAGGAGATAAAACAGGAGATGAAACAGGAGATGAAACAGGAGAGGAAACAGGAGAGGAAACAGGAGATGAAACAGGAGATAAAACAGGAGAGAAAACAGGAGAGGAAACAGGAGAGGAAACAGGAGAGAAAACAGGAGATGAAACAGGAGATGAAACAGGAGATGAAACAGGAGATGAAACAGGAGATGAAACAGGAGATGAAACAGGAGATGAAACATGGCGCTGCTGAACAGCTTTAACGTTTGAGCGGACAAACCGGAAGCTGCAGGCAGAGAAAATGGCGGCGGGCTGAACACTGACCTGAGAGGACGAGCCTGCTGCGGCTCCTCTGGGGACGTTGTTGCTCCGCGGCTCCGGGTTCTGCTGCTCCTCCTCCATCCTGCTCCTGGTCCCGGACTCTGAAGTCCTCCAGCTGCACACCGGGACCAGGCAGGGACTGCTGGTCTCGGCTGATCTCGCGATGTCTCGCGGTAACTGTGACTCGCGTCTCCTGCTGCAGAGACACAAACTGATGACGTCAAACCGTTTGAAGACATTATAAATAAATAATAGTAATAAATGTACCTTCGTAAGTCTTCAGTTTGTGCACACAGAAACAACGTTTCCATTTACCTGAAGTCAAGATAATACATTTATTAATATTAATAATAATAATATAATAACAAATTCATAATTAACAAAAATAAAAATAAAAAAGGAAGAAGCTGATAGGGCACCACTTGTCTTCATTTTTGAGCTTTATGTTATTTAATATTTTAATCTTTTAAAATATATATATTAGTATTTTATTGCACATAAGAAAATAAGAAAAAAGAAATAATAACTGAAAACATTTTCTAATATGCAAAAAAAAAAAAAAAAATCACTTACAAATTCAGCAAGCTGCTTCTGCGTTATTTGGAGTTTTGTAAACTTCCTGCAATCTCAGCGAGCAACGTTTGGTTCTCAAAACGTTCTGAGAATGGTACGTTCCAATGTTCCAGTAACGTTTCAGTAATAACAACAACATTTTTCATCTAACGTTGAAAGAACATTTTAAGGATGTTTACCATTTCAGATTATGTTCCTGTGAGGTTAAATACTCGCTGAAGCTTGTTTGGGTTTATTTGCATTTCCAGACCAGGAGAGAGAAAAAAATTCATTTTAGTTTTTGGTTCGGTTCGTTTTCACACCAACTTCCTAACAAACTAGTTTACAAACAAACTAAGAGGAGTAAAATCCGAGAGTTCGACAGACTGACGGGTAACTCGCTGATTGGACAGTTTCAGCATTTGCATTTGCAAATTTTTATCTTTTCTTTTTGTTGATGTGCGTCCTGACTGTTCTGTACATTTTCTTGTATTAAGTTAAGTTAATAAATCCTCCATTCAGGCCACGAGAACACCCCTTTACCTTACGGGAACAGGAACCAGTGATGTAATGCACCAACCAGTGAGGCTAAAGCAGAGGACGGAGAGGATTGGTCTCAACGGCTACAAACGGCCGTTTCTAAGGTACCTCAACATGATAACTGACAAGATAAATGCCACAGTGGGAACCAAAAAAACATCAGGAGGGCAATGGGCACCCGCAGACGTGGAGAAAGAAACATCAATGGTGAACGCCTTGTTGATTCTCCATAAATGACAAGTCTACTGATGGTTGGACTATCACCCAAACAGACCACATTACCATTAACGGTAAGAGGCGTAGGTCACTACAAGAGGTCAGGACATACTGGGGTGTTGATGCTGCGATAGGTCAGCGGCAGAAGAAACTGGACTTTACTAAGCTCTAGTATACAAAGGAAAACAACGAGTTTGTGGTGGAACTCAGAAACCACTTAAGGGCACTAAATGCTGCGTCTGAAATGGAAGAAAAACTCACCATTGACGGTAAATGGAATGCAATCAAGACCACATACTCTGAAACAGCACAAAAAGTCCTCGGCTTCAAAGATAAAGGAGCAAATAATGGATATCAGCTAACATTTGGCAGATAACTGAATAGAGGAGGCCGCTGAAGGCAAAGACACTGAGTGCCAATTACCCCCCCCCCTTTTATCGTCATATGATGTGTATCACCGGGTTCGGTGATGCGACTTTACGGATGCCAACTGCCATCAAACCCAAAGTAGAAGACGAAGGAGGAGGAGAAAAAGTAGTACAACAAAGTCACATGACATACCACAAGACATGACTCGGTATGTGTGGACGAAGGAAGAAACCAAGAACTTCTAAACTCTAATACGAGACTAAGAAATGACCGCACCATTAGATTGGCTTTAATGAGTGGCTGCAATAGAAAAAAAAGCTGCCAATGTTTTCGACATCCATCGCCACGGTTACTGGGATGTTATTGTCAGAGGAAAGTCGCATAATGTCACTCAGTGGAAACACAGTCATCTCAAATCTGTGATGCAAACACTATCAGTGAAGACTGATCCAAAAGTCCTACTGTCAAAATCCCAAAGAAAGGCGACACCAAGAACTGTGACAGCTGACGAGGAATCACTCTTCTATCTATTCCAAGCAAAGTGTTTTGCAGAGTCGCAGGATGGAGGCAGCGATTGACACCAGGCTTAGACGGGAGCAAGCAGGCTTCAGGAAGGGAAGAGGATGTTCAGATCAGATCTTCACCCTGAACAGTGCTTAGACTGGAACACACCTCAGGAAGGACTTTGTCCACTGACACACTGAGATACTGCGCTCCAAAAATCAAAAATCATCACAATCGTAAAAACATTCTACAAACATTTTGAGTGCAGCGTCATCACAGGCAACACCTCTCCTGAAATGTTTTCCGTCCAGTCTGGAGTGAGAGGGTCTTCTCTCCTGGGGCAGCTGTGGCTCAGAGGCGGAGCGGGTCATCCTCTTATCGGAAGGTCATTGGTTCAAACCCCTGCTTCGCCAGGCAACATGTCAAAGTGTCTTTGGCCAAGATACTGAACCTCAGATCGCTCGCTATGCTGCGCCATCAGAGTGAGAGAGTGTGTGAATGGTTACTGGGTAGCAGGTGGCACCTTGTACAAACACCTCAGCCAGCAGCTGACAGGCTCAACAACTCTGACAGACAGGTCGCACTCAACATCAACATCTCCAAGACAAAAGAGATGTGTGTAAACACCAGCACCACAGCACTGGCTCTTGTGAATGAGGAACTACTTGAGTCTGTGGAGGACTTCAGCTGCCTGGACTGCCTCTTCTGTAAGGACAGCAGGACCCCAAAAGACTTCAAAGCAAGGATGGGAAAGGCTCAGGTTGAGTTCTCCCAACTTCGTTCAATCCGGGGATCCAAACCTCAAGACCAACCTTAAAAGAAGGATGCTGTTGTATAACAACAATGTCAAGTCTGCTCGGCTGTACGGAGTTGGTAACCAGTCAAAACCTGACATGAGGACAGTGGAAGTCTTTATTAACGGACGCCTCAGATGAATATGCTGAGTCTTCTGGCCAAACAAAATCTCCAACCATCAATTTTCAAGAAAATAATCAGCATCACCCAGGAAGGCCAAGGACCAGATCACCAGAGTTGCCAAAAAGATGAAGACCAACAAGCAAAAGGAAACCTGGGAGGCCCCAAAAACACCTGGGGCAGAACTGTGCGCAGGAGCGGGAAAAGACGAAGCTGTCATGGCGGAGAGGCGCAAAATGCTGCCAAGGACCAAATGCAATGAAAAGAGCTCACGAAAGCTTTTTGTCCCAAAGGGGACAAAGAGGAGTTAGGAAGTATATATGTTTACATTACAGAGGATGACTATTAATGCACTCTTGTGTGACATTAAACAGACAGTATGATTACAAACACATTTATTCCCAAAAAAGCAAAAACTTTCTAAAAAGTCACTATTTCTACATGCAAAAGCATACAGTGATGTTGGGGAGGTTTTGCCTGATCACAAGTGGTCGCTCAGAAGAGAAAGACATGCAAATGTTAAGTTCCCTCTTAGAGTGCATTTAGGTCTGAAGCCAATTTGTATGAGTACACATGTAAGTGATCTATGAACATATAAAAGGTGCCAAGTCAGTTTAAAGTATGTTTAGTTTCATACAAGGTGTGGATCATTAACAAACTATCATGAACTTAGCTTTGGCAGAGACAACTAACTTACAACCGGACTGCAAAAGGATGACAAAAATAACTCAAGGAGCAGCATTAAATCACATTTGATGAAGTCAAACAGTCTTGTCTAGTCTTTTTTGTTTTCCTAAAGCTGTGTCCAGTTGTTATGTTACGAGTACATGAGCTGAGGAAAGAGTTACTTTGTGCTGTTAGCCGGCAGTTGTCCGTTGTGGATGAGCCTGGAAGAAGAAGGAGGTTCAGTCTTTCCTGTCCTTAAAGAATCAGCAGTTTAATTCAGCTGGTTCTCCTCGTTGCTCATTAAGTAAAGCCACATTTACACTTCCTGTTCAAGGCAGGAAATTTACGCTGTTATGCCGCTTCACCGTTCTGTATATCACGTCCAGTTGCAGAAAAGGAGGAGCAGTAGTCTCACCTCTGAGCTGGGAACGTAGGTAGCAACAGCCCCAAAATGAGGTCTGCGTAAATCATAAACTTGGAACAAGTGAGACGTTCTGATGATGTGTTTCTGCCTGCGACCAAACATAGCACAGTGGCTAATTTTGGAGGAGGCACGGCGACCACAAAAGTCCTTAATCTGGGACAACAATGACATTCAGAAGCTCCTTACCCTCCGAACAGAGGACGCGATCAGCTGCTGTGTGCTGACGGCGTTGGTGGGCTTTAAGGTACCTTCTGTGACAGAATGTTTTCTCACAATTATCACACCTGTACGGTTTCTCTCCTGTGTGAGTGAGCTGGTGGGATTTCAGGTTACTTCTGTGAGCAAAGGCCCTGCCACAATGGAAGCAGCTGTATGGTTTCTCCCCAGTGTGAACAAATTTGTGGGTTTTTAGTTTACATAGAGTGCAGAAAGCTCTGTCACATTGGTCACAGCTGTAGGGTTTCTCTCCTTTATGAATGCGCTTGTGGATTTTGAGGGTGTATGGGTGAGAAAAACCTTTCCCACATTGTTCACACTTATATGCTTTTTCTCCACTGTGAATGCTTTGGTGTCTTTCCAAAGCTGTTAGAGAGACAAAAGCTTTTGGACATTGGCTACAGACGTACGGCCTCTCTCCACTGTGAATATGACTGTGGGTTGCTAGGTTACTTTTACTTATGAAAGCTTTCCCACAGTGGTCACAGCGGTATGGTTTCTCTCCTGTGTGAGTGCGCTGGTGGATTTTAAGGTTGCTACTCTGAGAATAACCTTTCCCACATTGTTCACACCTGTATGGCCTCTCTCCAGTGTGAACACGTCGGTGAGCATTTAATTGCTGTTGCAGAGGGAAAGTTTTCCCACACTGGTCACAGCAGCACTGTCACTCTCCTGTGTGAATGTGTTGATGGACATTGAGGCTACTTGATGAATTGAAAGCGTTCCCACAAAGATCACACCTATACGGTTTCTCTCCTGCGTGAACATGTTGGTGGACTTTGGGTTGACCGTTCACAGGGAGAGCTTTCTCACACTGGTCACATTTGTAGGGTTTCACTCCAGTGTGAGATCTTGGATGAGTCCATAAATTTGTAGATCTTGTGAAGGATTTGTCACAGAAGACACAGCCGTGACTCTGGATTTTGTCTCCTCCTCTCTGTCCCTCCTGTCGAAGACAGACATACAGAAAGAGACAGAGAAGACTGATTAATGAAAGGACGCTTATCAATTTAAATGAGTGAAAAAGAGTCGTTCCACAGAATTGATACATTTTCGACAGAAAAGTGTCGCTACACGTCACACGCTTGAAAACTTTATTTCATCACAGATGTAACATTTTGTATAAACAGTGTTGCTAAATTAAAGTTAAACAGAGTACTCTTATACTAAAGTTAAAGTACTTTTATAATTAACTTAGATGAAGAACTGTTGTAATTAAGTTAAAGTACTTTTAAAGTACTGTTACACTTAAGTTACAAAAATGCTGTTATAGTTAAACAAAGAAGCGTTTATAAAGTTCTTAACAAAGCGCTAATAACGTTTAAAACGCTATGATAAAGTTAAACAGAGTACTGTTACTGTATTGTTTTGGGAAATATTGTATAGTTTTAAACTTTTCAAAACACTTCATTTCCAAAAAAAATACAACATTTCGGAAAACACATTACCCCAACACAACAACATTTCATAGCACAGAATAACATTTCCCAAAACTCGAACAACATTTTGCCCAAAGTACCTCAACGTTTCCCAAAACACCACAGTCCCAAATGCCTCTGCGCCGAGGCCGGTCGCGTTACGTTTTCAGCCTGACCGTCTCATTTTTGTAAATGCGAGAAGTCCAAAATACATCAAATTTCCTACAGTTTGATGAAAACTGGACTCAATGATGATCTGATCAGGATTTGGAGGCTCAAAGGTCAAAGTGACCTCACAAAACATGTTTTAGTCCATAATTCAAAAATTCATACCTGAGTTGGCCGATCCTGTGCTTCAGTGGGATTCAAACACATTTACATTTATCACAACCACAAACTGTAAAAACAGACTGGCTCACGTGTTTTTTTAACAAGTATTATTATTTTGGCAGCTTTCGTTTAAATATTTTTCTGAAACATTCTTGGATATTTTTGAAAAGTTTTTGGTGATTTTCTTATTTGTAAATTTGTCTTGGGATTTTAAAAGAAAACATTTTTTTACAATATCTTTTATTGAAAAATTGGCACTTTCTTTTTAATGTTTGACTTTTTCATTTTGCTTATTTGTAAAGGAGGTTTTTTTTTGTTGTTTTTTTTTTTACATTTTGGTGATTGTTGACGAAAACATGCTTTAAAAACCGACACATTTTCTTCCAAAATGACACCACTTATCAGCCAGAAACTGTAACAACAAAATCACTGTTGGAATTTTCACATTTCTGACGGTCCTTGAACACATCGTGTGTCAAACAAAATTCCAGAACTTTTCCAAAACTCTCAAGTGTGGGCTATATTAAGTTTTCCAAAACATTTCCAGGGCTGGAAATTGTTGTTTGCAGAACCCATGACTTTTCCGGGTTTTCCATGACCCTACGAACTTCGCGAGTCCCGTACGTCATCTCGCGAGAGCACGCGGCGCAGACCGCGGGAAAACAAAGTTACTGTGTTTTGGTTGAGTTTGAAGCGGATCTAAAGTGTAGTCTGAGTTTTGAGTTGTGGTGGACTGGGAGTCCTGGTTTTGGACTGGAGTACTGGTGGTGTGTGGTGGTTTTGTGGGGTCCTGGTTTCAGGTCCAGGTGGTCTCCGGATGCCCCTCTTCCTGCTGGCTTTAGTGTGGTTGTGGTGAAGAGCTGAACACTGACCTGAGAGGACGAGCCTGCTGCGGCTCCTCTGGGGACGTTGTTGCTCCGCGGCTCCGGGTTCTGCTGCTCCTCCTCCATCCTGCTCCTGGTCCTGGACTCTGAAACCCACCAGATACTCACTGAGACCAGGCAGGACTCCGCTGCTCCGGGACCAGGCTCTCAGAGTCCTGGAGGGTCCGAACTGCTCTGACCCCACCCCGGTCATGACGTAAACAAGGAGCTCCGCCCCGTAACAGCGCCGTCCAATCAGATCCTTTCTGTAGTTCACCAGCTGCGGCGGAGTGAGACCTCTGTTCTCTACAGGATCTCTGACGCTCAGATTCAAAAATAAAATTGATAAAAATGATTACAATAAAAATAAAAATAAAGTGACAGACAATAAAATAAAGAGGTTAACAATAAGAAAAAGTGATTAAAAATAAAATAAAGTGACTGACAATAAAATCATTAACTTTTTTTTTTTAAAAAGTGACTGAAATTAAAAATAAAGTGACTGATCTGTGAACAGTTTTTGTCCTTTCAGTGTCCATCAGGTGTCAGAGACATAAAACAGCATCAAAATAGAGCCAGAGGAGGATCCCCCACAGCCCCCACAGAGGACACAGCTGAGACACTGATGTCCTAAAATCACACAAATGTCTTAAAAGTCAAGAAATTACCTAAAATCCCAGAAACATCTTAAAATCCTAGAAGCTCAAAAAAATCCTGGAATTTATCCTGAAATCCTTCAAACACGCTAAAGACATTTTTAAAGGCTTTTTTTCCTTTAGTCAACATTTTCTGCGGTTGTTTTTATTTGTCTCACACTTCATTCATTTGATTTTCTTTAAATATTTTCTGTATCTTTTTTAAAGAAAAGATTTTGGTAATGTTTATTTTTTATTTTTTGGGGGGTTTCATTCAGGTGATTTTTGGTGATTATAAAAATATTAACTTTGGCAGTTTTTGCTTTTAATATTTAATGTAATTTTTGAACAAAACATGTATTTATTTATTATTTCCTTCGTTTTATTTTGGGGGGTTTAAAGACAGAATCCTGATGAGTTGGTTTTTCTTTTATGACCCAAGTTTCCTTCAAAGTTGACGCCTGTCACCAGCCAGAAATGTAAAAACAGAAATGAATGTTGGACTTTCACATTTCCGACAGTCCTTGAACACATCATGTTTTATTATACAGGTCTGAGAGACAAAATTCACCAAAACCTTCAGGGTATTTAGTTTTCCAAAACTTTTCCAGGCCTGGAAACTGCTGTTGGTAAATGTTTAATGACTGAAAAATGAAACAGGAAACAGACGCAGACGAATAGCAAACAGCTGATTTATTCATCTGACGCGGAGAATTATGTTATGATTTATCTTAAAGGTTTGAAGAACAATTAAATACAAACTCATGCAAAGCGTCACTGCAACAACCGAAGAAGAAGGAGAAGAAGAAGAAGAAGAAGGAGGAGGAGAAGAAGAAGAAGAAGAAGGAGAAGGAGAAGAAGAAGAAGGAGGAGGAGAAGAAGAAGAAGAAGAAGGAGAAGAAGAAGAAGAAGAAGGAGAAGGAGAAGAAGAAGAAGAGAATATTTGTAATTTCAGGTCAAACTGAAAACGAGTCAAAAGAAAAACGTGTCAAACAAACAATCGTGTGGTTTTTCGGAGCGCTCATGCAGCAGCGTCCATCTGTAAAAAACTACAGGAAGTCAGACAGGAAACTGTAAAAAAAACTACAGGAAGTGCGACAGGAAGCAGCAGCCGCAGAGTCGCGGCGATTTCCGGAGCGACTCGTCGCTGCTGCGTCCTGCGTCGCCCTAAAAAGTTGACGGACAAATTAAAATACGTTTAAAGGGAACCCCCCCCCCGTGACCCCCGACTGGTGAGGCCATCAGTGACATCATCACCAATCTCTGAAGTTTGAATCTGACGCAGACGACTCAGCAGGTCAAAGGTCGGGGGGGGCTCCTTAAGACTTGACCTCACCGTCTGCACACACGCACACACACACACACACACACACACACACACACA
>NW_024637135.1:0-12510 GCF_008729295.1 Plectropomus leopardus
TATTATTATCATTAATGTTGTTATATTATTATTATTTGGCAGCTGTCTCCTTTAATGATCTCTGAGTGATGATGATGGTGATGATGATACTGATGAAGGTGACGTTGTGTTTCAGAGTACGGCGCTCCAGAGGAAGGCGAGCTGAAGAAGCCGGAGCCGTTCGCCCTGAAAAATCAGCTGCTGAGTCAGTCCCGCCTCTGTCTGCTCTCTGATTGGCCGATAGATCACAGACAAACGTTTCCGAGTTAAACGCTCTGATCTCGTTTCTCCTCACCAGAGGTCACGTTTGTGTTTCCGGACGACGCCGACAGGAAGCCGATCGAGAAGAAACTTCCAGGTAAAGTGGAGCTTCTCAGTGTTTTTATTTTATTTTTGAAAATGAAAATGAATAATGAGAGAAGGTGGAGTGTAAACGTGTGTGCGCGGTGTGTGTCTGTGTTCGTGTGCGTGTGTGTGTGTGTGCGTGCGTGCATCTGTGTGTGTGTGTGTGTGTGTGTGTGTGCACGTTCGTGTGTGTGTGTGTATACGTGTGTGCGAGCGTGTGTTTGCGTGTGTGTGCGTGTGTGTGTGTGCGTTCGTGTGCGTGTGTTTTGCGTTCGTGTGCGTTCGTGTGCGTGTGTTTGCGTGTGTGCGTGTGTGCGTGTGTGTGTGTGTGTGTGCACGTCGTGTGTGTGTGTGCGTGCGTGTGTGTGTGTGTGTGTGTGTGTGTGTGTGTGTGTGTGTGTGTGCACGTTCGTGTGTGTGTGTGTATACGTGTGTGTGTGCGAGCGTGTGTTTGCGTGTGTGTGTGTGTGTGTGTGTGTGTGTGTGTGTGTGCGCGCGTTCGTGTGCGTGTGTGTGTGTGTGGTGTGTGTGTGTGTGTGTGTGTGTGTGTGTGTGTGTGTGTGTGCAGCCTCCATGGTGGTGCAGAAGGTGAAGGGCCTCCTGTACAGACTGCTGAAGGTTCCTGCAGCAGATCTGCAGCTCAGCTACAGCAGCCCGAAGGTGAGACGCTTTTCTTCCTCTGCTGCAAAGAAACGCTGTAATAACATTTTTTGGTCTTTGACTTTTTGGCAACATTCATACAAATGTACTAAAGTAAAGTGACTTTTCTTTTGCAACCTGCAGAATGAACTGACAAACCTTTTTTAACCCCTTAGGGACTGTTCATTCTTCACGTGTTGATAATTTTGTTATTTTTGTTGTTTCTAATTCTGTCACAGTCAGTGTTGCTGCTAATCATTGACATATCACAGACTGCAAGCAGCAAAAAAAAAATCCACCGAATAATTTTTTTGGGATGTTTTCTCTTCATTTAAAAACACAGTGGCATCATGACAAAAATGGGCATTTAAAGGGTTAACATTTTTAAAAATTAATGAATGTTTTATATTTTTATAACTCCATAAAGGTAGAAAATCATGTTAATGTATAATATTTTTATAGCTTGATTGTGAAAAGTGTAAGTGGTATGAGTGTGAGCATTTGAAGCTGCACTAAAAATAATAATGTATAAAAATCAGTGTTACTATTAATCATTGAAATATTCAAGACATTCAGCAGCAAAAATAATCTACTGAGCATATGTGTTGAAAATAATACATTTTAATAATATTTTTCCTTATAAAATTACGATTTAATCTCGAAGTCTGTATTTTTTCCCCCTTAATCTGTCCCTAAAACTCCACCTTCAAAATTGCCCAGCCAATATATTTATTCCTGTAATATCATATCTCCTTTCTCATAAATTACAACTTTATTCTCGTAAAATTATGACTTTTTTTTCTTGTAAAAGTACAACTTTTTTTTCTTGTAAAAGTACGACTTGATTCGCATAAAATTATGATTTTTTTCTCGTAAAATTCCAACTTTATTTTCATAATGTTATGATTTTTTTTCTCATTATAAAACAAACATTAAAAAAAAAAAAATTCCTAAATGTGGCCCCAAAACTCTGTCGTACCAAATCTTCCAGCCGGATGGTAAATATGAAATCTTTTGTGTGGCACTTGTGATCCTCCGTACAGACATTTCGTGTACGGAGGCGGAGCGCGTGAAGGTGACAGAGAGTCCGTTTCTTTCCGTTCTCTCCAGATGGTGGGAACAGAGTTCGAGATCGACAGCGACCTGAAGACTCTACAGTTTTACTCCATCGAGGACGGAGACCAGGTTCTGGTGCGCTGGTCCTGACCCGGGACTCCTCAGGCGGAGCAGGTCCCTCAGGGACTGATTGAACTCAAACTGCCGCTGAGTCGGACTGAGACCAGCAGCAGCAGACTGTGGACTCAAACACTGAGAGGTGGATTCACTCCGGATCTGACCTGTCAGAAAGTAACGCGCACGCACGCACATGCACATGCACACACACACGCACACACACACACACACACACGGAGCAGAGTGACGGTCCGTCCGTTCGGACTTCAGCTGCACAAACAGACTCAAGCTCTGAATAAACAATCGTCTCACGTTATCGGTGAACGCTCGTTCTTTGCATCGCTTTGAATGAATGCAGATTTTTTCAGATGCAGCTGTGATCTGTGGACGCTCTTCAAACACCAATAATAATAATAATAATAATCTTTATTTGGTTAGCACCTTTCATACAAGTAATGCAGCCTAACGTGCTTTACAAGAAAGAAATTAAACGCACCAAAGTGCTTCACAGCAAAACACGTAAAAGACAAAAAGACAAGATAAAACCTGCATGTAAAACTAAAACAAGATCAGAATTCAGAATTCATCTTCACGTGGATAAAATCCACTCAATAATACTAGTAAAAGTAAGATGAAAGAAGGATAAAAATTTAGTGCAAAGAATGCAAAACACAAAATGGAAAATAAAATAAAACCTTTATTAATAAAATAAGCATAAAAACAGAATACAAAATGCATAAAATCAAGGAAAATACAACATCTTAAAAATGTGCAGCAGTGTGCAACTGCAGAGCAGCTAAATCAGAGCTGTTAAAGTGAACAAGATTAATGTGTAATCTATAATATTAATTATTATTAATGTGTAATCCTCTATAATTTTCAAATAATCTAACAAAGAACAGTCAAATACTTTATTGTGCGTCTTTGCTTTTTGCAGGTTCGATTATCTGAGAAAATGATGGTGCAACGCAGTCAGCACTGCATTTCTTCCTGAATCATTAATATAACTAAATACGACCGTAACTGGTATTAAAATGTGTTAAATACATTTTTCAGAAGAAGTTGAAGTTGAATTTTTTTTCCTACATTGCATTGTAAAATAACCAGTAACATATTTTTTAAATAATTATTATTTAACATTTATAAAATGTGCCAATATCCTCAGCTGTTAATAAATTATATTAGTCTGGTATGTTATTATAAAAACAAACTACAGTAAGATGTGACAGTCGGCTGCACCACAAAGCTTTCATCGTTTTTCACTTCACTTGTATTTAAAGTAAAAAGACATCCAGCGTTAAAAATAAACAGCAGTTATTGTTCAATAACTGCATGATGAAGGCCAGTGAGTAATCATGTTAAATTATCGTGATTTCAATATCAGTCAAAATAATCGGGATTATTATTTTTGCCATAATCGAGCAGCTACATACTGCCCTCCTTATTCTGCTTCAGTCATACGAGGTTCCCTTTATAGACTTTCTGATTGTATCTTTGTTCACGTTAAAGTCCGTGCTGGTTTGGTCGCATCACGATCCTTTTCCCCTTCACAGTATCTGCATACTTTCAATAAAATGCTTTAAAATCTGCTCATGTCTCCTGTATAATTGCACTCTTTTTAGCATAAATTGGTGTGTTTTTTACATGACAGTTGGACTCTCTTCCACTCTGGAGCTGCCACTGGTGAGAGGTGCCGGGCAGGGGTGGCAATACTTATTGCCCTCCGGCTCAGTGCGTGTATGTTGGAGTTTACCCCGGTGGACGAGAGGGTAGCCTCCCAATGCCTACGGGTGGGGGGACGGATCCTGACAGTTGTTTGTGCCTATGGTCCAAACAGCAGCTCAGAGTATCCACCCTTTTTGGAGTCCTTAGAGGGGGTGCTGGAGAGTGCTCCTTCACGGGACTCCCTCGTTCTGCTGGGAGACTTCAATGCTCACATTGGCAGCGACAGTGAGACCTGGAGGGGCGTGATCAGGAGGAATGGCCCCCCCAATCTGAACCCGAGTGGTGTTTTGTTATTGGACTTCTGTGCTCGTCACAGATTGTCCATAATGAACACCATGTTCAAGCATAAGGGTGTTCAAGCATATGTGCACTTGGCAGCAGGACACCCTAGGCCGCAGTTCGATGATTGACTTTGTAGTCGTGTCGTTGGACTTGCGGCCGCATGTCTTGGACACTCGGGTGAAGAGAGGGGAGGAGCTGTCAACCGATCACCACCTGGTGGTGAGTTGGCTCCGATGGTGGGGGAGGAAGCCGGTCAGTCCTGGCAGACCCAAATGCATTGTGAGGGTCTGCTGGAAACGTCTGGCAGAGTCTCCCGTCAAAAGGAGCTTCTACTCCCACCTCTGGAAGAGCTTCTACCATGTCCCAGGGGAGGTGGGGGACATTGAGTCCGAGTGGGCCATGTTCCGTGTCTCCATTGTTGAGGTGGCAGATCAGTGCTGTGGCCACAAGGTCGTCGGTGCCTGTCATGGCGGCAACACCCAAACCTGTTGGTGAACACCGGTGATGAGGGATGCCATCAAGCTGAAGAAGGAGTTCTATCGGCCCTTCTTGGCCTGTGGGACTCCGGAGGCAGCACACATGTACCGCAAGGCCAAGCGTGGTGCAGCTACTGTGGTTGCTGACACAAAAACCCGTGCGTAGAAGGAATTTGGTGAGGCCATGGAGAACAACTTCCGGACGGCTTCAAAGAGGTTCTGGACCACCATCCGGTGTCTCGGGAGGGGGAAGCAGTGCTCTGTCAACATTGTGTATGGTGGGGACAGTGCGCCGCTGACTCGGGACATTGTGGATCGGTGGAAGGAATACTTTGAAGACCTCCTCAATCCCACCGACATGCCTTCCAGTGAGGAAGCAGGGCCCGGGGACTCAGGAGTGGGCTCTCCCATCTCTGGGCCTGAGGTTGCCGAGGTGGTCAAAAAGCTCCTCGGTGGCAGGGCCCCAGGGGTGGATGAGAGCCGCCCAGAGTTCCTTAAGGCCCTTGATGTTGTGGATCTGTCATGGTTGACTCGACTCTGCAGCATTGCGTGGACATCGGGGGCAGTGCCTCTGGACTGGCAGACCGGGGAGGTGGTCCCTCTTTTTAAGAAGGGGGACCGGAGGCTGTGTTCCAACTACAGGGGGATCACACTCCTCAGCCTCCCTGGTAAGGTCTGTTCAGGAGGGTCCGCCAGATAGTCGAACCTCGGATCCAGGAGGGGCAATGCGGTTTTTGTCCTGGTCGTGGAACTGTGGACCAGCTCTGGACCCTTGGCAGGATCCTTGAGGGTGCATGGGAGTTTGCCAAACCAGTCCACATGTGCTTTGTGGACTTGTAGAAGGCATTTGACTGTGTCCCTCGGGGAGTGCTGTGGGGGGTTCTCCGGGAGTATGGGGTATTGGACCCCCTGATACGGGCTGTTCATTCCCTGTACAACCAGTGCCGGAGCTTGGTCCGCATTGCCGGCAGTAGGTCGGACTTGTTTCCAGTGAGGGTTGGACTCCGCCAGGGCTGCCCTTTGTCACCGATTCTGTTCATAACTTTTATGGACAGAATTTCTAGGCGCAGCCAGGGTGTTGAGGGGGTCCGATTTGGTGACCTCAGGATTGGGTCACTGCTTTTTGCAGATGATGTGGTCCTGTTGGCTTCATCAGGCTGTGATCTTCAGCTCTCACTGGATGGGTTCGCAGCCGAGTGTGAAGCGGCCAGGATGAGAATCAGCACCTCCAAATCCGAGGCCATGGTTCTCATCCGGAAAAAGCTGGAGTGCCCTCGCCAGGTCGGGGAAAAGATCATGCCCCAAGTGGAGGCTCTTGACCTAACATGTAGATACATAGACAGTCATAAATATGTATTTTAGGACAAAAACACTGAACTTAAAACAAAATATGACAATTTCAGTACATTGTAAAAAAATATTAATTAAATTAAAGGAAATAAATAAATAAATAATAAATAAAATAATAAATAAATAAAAACAAGAAAAGGTAAAACTACTTCCTCTTAAGAACTGTGAGTTCAGACAGCTCTGACAGCTTTGTCTGTGACGTGTCATTAGTCACTCCTAGTCACTGCAGACATTTGTTTTTATTACCCCACTTAACAAAGTGTTTTACGACTCAACTTACCTCTCGGGAAATCTCTCTCGGTGCCTGCTGTGAATCAGAAGGACTGTCGCCTGCTGTGAATCAAAGTGACTCTGTCTGTGCCTGCTGTGAATCAGAGGGACTCTGTCGGTGCCTGCTGTGAATCAGAGGGACTCTGTCGGTGCCTGCTGTGAATCACAGGGACTCTGTCGGTGCCTGCTGTGAATCACAGGGACTCTGTCGGTGCCTGCTGTGAATCAGAGGGACTCTGTCGGTGCCTGCTGTGAATCACAGGGACTCTGTCGGTGCCTGCTGTGAATCAGAGGGACTCTGTCGGTGCCTGCTGTGAATCACAAGGGACTCTGTCGGTGCCGGCTGTGAATCACAGGGACTCTGTCGGTGCCTGCTGTGAATCACAGGGACTCTGTCGGTGCCTGCTGTGAATCAGAGGGACTCTGTCGGTGCCTGCTGTGAATCACAGGGACTCTGTCGGTGCCTGCTGTGAATCAGAGGGACTCTGTCGGTGCCTGCTGTGAAACAAAGATGGCTGCAGCGGCTCCTCCATGACGCTGAGGGTGAGTGTTTGATACTGCGCTGAGAGAAATATTCAGATCTTTACTGCAGTAAAATCATAGAAGCAGTTTGATTATTTAGCTTTGAACGATTTAATTTCAATAACTGCAGTCGAGACGTAACAGATTTGGTCATTTCTTTATCTTTATTTTAGATGAAAACAGGCTCTAATCAGTGACGTAAATCATCACTGCTCAAGTCCTCACTGTAAAAAATGATGTTTACATGAGAAGCACAAACGACGTGGTCTGTCGACACGTCCTGCACAAACCTTCACAGTAATCATCATCATCATCATCATCATCATCATCATCATCATCATCAGGTAGATCTCAGGTTACATCAGCACCATTTAAACATCAGAGAATATCGTCAAAATGTCAGGTAATTATTTACAAGTTCATATAAAAAATACACTGAGTTTTAGCACAGACAGTACAATAAATCATGTGAGTCAAATCATTTTAGTGGTCCACTTACAAAACATACAGCTCAGTTTTGGGGGAAAATAAATCAAATCTGATCACATCAGATTTCTAAAGTGTAGAATAATTGTAGAGTTTCATTTCACCACCAACAAACTTCATAATTTAGTCCGATTAATCACTTTTTTCAGTCCTTTTTTTGCTTCATAAATGTCTTTATTACGAATGAAACCTGAAGAAACTGACTCGTGCTTTTATATCTAATTACAGTTTGCTAACTGTTAATCATCTTTGCATCTATAAAACCAAATTTACATTGAGAACCCGTGTAAGTAAACTAATGCTCAGTTCTCGTTAACATGCTGAAACGTATAGACATTTTTTTGGCGTTCACTTTCACGTCTAAACGTTTTCATCGTTGGATCAGATCAGTGAGACAGTGAGTTTTTCGTCTGTAAGGCGGATGTTTGGTAGAAATTAAAGAAAATCTTGTGTGTCACCAAAACACCCACTTTGTCTTTTGGCTAAAAAATCTAAAAAATGGGCTCCTAAAATTTTAGACACAGCAGATTTTCCATCACTTTTATGGTCATAAATCTCTGATTTCACAGATATCGACCTCAAAATTGCCCGATGGTCTTAAAACTAAAAACAGTTGGCTATTTTTTTTTCAGTCTTTCCGTCTACAAAAACAACTTTTGAGATCCGTAAAAAAAAACAGACATTGAAAATATTTCATTAGGAATCCTTTGAAGTAAATTGGTTTTCATTAACATGTTGGAATTAATAAAAGTTTTAATGGTTTCATCAGATCAGCACGTTATTACTTTATTGTCTGTGGCAGTGAAATATTTCACTAAATCCACTTTGTCTTTTGGCTTAAATTTTTTTGGGTGATTCCTTAAATCGGTTTATTTCGGACAGTGCCCATTTCTGACAGAGCACATTTTTCACAATTTTTGTAGTTTCGTCTCACAAATTTAATCCATCGTCATCGTCACTAAATATTAAAATAAGGCTTTTGTATTAACCCTGAAATGATAAATTTGGTTTACTGTAACTGAACAATTTTTTCAGTTGTAGCCAAACTTCTTTGACTCTTGAACACGTCGAGCAGTCGCGGTTAAATCCGTCTGTCGGCTCCAAACGAGCCTCTGCGTTAGTGTGATTTTAATTTGGCATGTCAGCGGCGTTACGCTGCCGACTGATCGCAAAATATGAGTAACTTGGATGGAATAAACTGATTGTATTTCGCAAATATCTTTCAGACCACAAGCAAAAAAAAGATATTAATGAGGAGTTTTACTTGTAACATACATTAAAAAAAACACACGTTCAGTACCTTTCAAACAGTTATCATCCGGTCAGTTAGTTTCGTTTACCTGCTGTCTTTCAAAAAAGATCCCTGTAGTTTAGATTTAGTGTCACTTTGTTCTGATTTAAAGAGAAACTCTTAAACCAGGAGTCAGGTTACAAACGCCTGCTGCACAAACAGATCATGTAAATCTAAATTTAACAGACTCGCCCGAAGTGTGACATCATAGATACAGTGAGGTCTGAACAACCTTCAACGGCCAAAGACACAAAACTCTGACATGATCGTAGAAATGTTCGATTCAAGTAGGAATTGTAGAAAATTTGAGTTAAGTGTGTTTTGTTTTTGTCTCCCAGCAGCAGCAGATGTGTTTTCGGCGCTCTGCGGACCTCACTGGTTCCTCTCCACGCATCGACCGTCGTCACCGTCCGGGCAGCGACAGGTGAAGCCGCCGAGCCGCGGCAGACACAGGTGGGAGCAGCCGCCGTTGTTGGCGCAGTAGTTATAAACTGAAAGGGAACAGAAGGGAACACTGTTAGAAAGTTATCAATACCAGGCTGCTATTGATCAATTACGATATTTCCTCTCTGAATATAACCCATACTGACCATAACGTAATATACCATCACAAAAACGTTCGAGTTCAACAAGTTCAAGAAATCTTGATTGTCCCCCAAAGGGCAGATTCTTGAGCATGAGTGAATACAATACATGCAACAAAACAATACATCTAAAATCACATCCAGTCTTTTAAAAAAACGATGGCGGCAGGAACAGATGAACTCTGCGGTCTGTCAGTTCGACGCAGTGAGAACTCGCTGTGAAGCGGACGAATCGGGTCGGCCAGGATCGACCGGGCCTTCGTGAAAATGCGTCATCAAAAACTCGACAAAAAGTCTTAGTAGAGTATGTCATCTAAAATCGCAAAAAAAGTGATAGTATAAGATGTCTAGAACAAAAAGTATTCCAGAAATCACTAAAAAGTGATACTTCAGTATGTCATCAAAAATCGGGAATAAAGTCATAATATCGTCAAACAGCATGAAAAAGTTACACAATACGATGTTGTCAAAGTCATCAGAAAATGTCATAAGAATTTTATGTTGTCAAATATAATGTAAAAAAAAAGTCAGAAAAAATCATTATAGTATATTATGTCATCAAAAATCACCGAAAAGTCATAGGATAGTATGGCTTTAAAAAATATGAGAAAAAGTAACCCCCGATAAACATAGTATACAGTCCTGACAAAAAGACTGTTATAAAAAGTTATAGTGTGTGGTGAAAAATCACCAGCGTCATAGAGCAGTGTGTCAGTAATCACAGAGTCATAGTTTATCATGTGAAATCATGAAAAAAGTCTTATAGTATGTTTAAAATAAAAAAAAACCTGTCAAAAATCACAAAAAAAGTCATAGTATAATATGTCTTCACATATGGCGAAGAATGTCATGCTATAGTATGTCAAAAAACAATCAGGTGAGCAGGTGCATTCGTAAAGAGCAGATCACCGAAATCCAACAAATGTGCCCAAAATCATGTTTCTTTGACTGAAGCGACAAACGATTCAAAAGCGATTTATTTCTAAAAAAGATACTTATAGCTGTGAACTATTTCAATTTCAGCTCCTTAGTATAGTATACTATATAATGAATAGTATAGTAAAGTAAATTATAGTATACTATGTCATCAAATATATTCCAAAATGGCAACAAAACGTCGTAGTAGGTTTTCTTCCATTTTTTTCGACATGCTAAATGATGATGTTTGTGGCCTTTTTCGACATTGTACGCTATGACGCGACTCTACAAGGTATAATGGGACGTTTTCAGCCATTTTTTGGACATGTCAAAATTTGACATTTTTCGCCATACTATAGCATGCAATTTTTGGCCATTTTTTGGATATACAAAATTATGATGTTCTTGTACTTTTTTGGCCTTTATCCCCACTTTGTATACCATGGCAGATCTCTACAAAGCTATAATATGTTGTTTTCAGCCATTTGTTTGACTTGTCAAAATTTGACATTTTTTGATATACTATACAATTGCCTTTTTGGCCATTTTTTCAACATGCTAAATTATGACGTTTTGGGGCTGTTTTTAGCATTGTATGCTATGACGTGACTCTTCAAGCTATAATATGTAGCTGCACAATAGAGAGTACTCTGACTCACTGTTGTACTGTGTGGTACTCCAGCTGCACTGCTGAGGACAAAAAGGACCTGCAGCGAGACAGCTGAGAAGGTTACTGGCTCGACCCTCCCAAACCTGAGCGACATCCTGTGAGCCGCCTCCTCAGAGAGGCCACAAACGTCCTGCAGGACTCCTCACCTCCTCTTCACCCCCCTCCCCTCAGGCAGACCGAGGACTCCCAGCACACGCACAGACAGGTTGCGGACTCTCTGGACTCGGGGTATTCATTTACTCGTGCAATTATGGTCGTATGTCCCGTGCCCTCTATGTATTTATACACATAATTAGTGTTTTTATCACATATTTTGAAGTTTTTACAGGTATGAATGTGTATGTGTTCATGAGTATGGGTGAGAAATGCTTGGGCTTGTGTGTGTCTTTATGTATGTGAATGAACTTACATATATATATTTTAATTTTATTTCTGTAATGTTGCAAACTGCAAACCCAAAAAATTTCTTTGTACAACCTGCAATGACAATTATGGTCCATCTATCTATCTATCTATCTATCTATCTATCTATCTAGCCTTTTTTCCAGCCATACTATACTATGCAGTTTTTGGCCATTTTTTCGACATGTGAAATTTTGATGTGTTTGGCCTGTTTTCGACATTGAATGCTATGACGCGACTCTACAGGCTATAATAAGTCGTTTTCAGCCATTTTTTTGAAATTTAAAAATTTGACATTTTTCAGCATACTCTACAATACGTTTTTTGGCCTTTTTTTTTGCCATGCTAAATTATACGATTTTTTTCGACAGTATATGCTATGATGCAACTCTACAGGTTGTTGTGTGTTTTCAGTGATTTTTTTGTGATTTCAAAATTTGACTTTTTTGCCATACTATACTATACGGGTTTTGGCCAGTTTTTGGACATGCTAAATTATGGCATTTTTGGAAAATGTATTGACATTGAATGCTATGACGCAACTCTGGGTCATTGGGACATCATACATACATCATCAAAATTTTCGCCATACTATACTAGGCATGAATTTGTCATTTTTTTGACAAGCTAAATTATGACGTTGTTGGTGTTTTTATCGACATTGTATGCTATCACATGAATCTACAGACCATAATAAGTAGTTTTCACCCATTTTTTGGATGTTTCAAAATTTTACGTTTTTTTCGCCATACTATACTATGCGGTTTTTGGTAATTTTTTTTGGCTATTTTTTTGACATCCTAACTTATGAAGTTTTTGGCCTCTTTTGGCCTTTATTTCCACTTTGTATCCCATAACGCGTCACTAAAAGCTATTCTAAGTTATTTTCAGCCATTTTTAGGAGCGGTCAAATTGTGACTTTGTCGCCATACTATACTATTGCCTCTTTTCGCTATTTTTTTGAAATCTTAAAAGATGAAATTTTTGGCATTTTTTGGCCTTTATTTCCACTTTGTATCCCATAACGCGTGTATATACGCTATTCTAAGTTGTTTTCAGCCATTTCTAGAAGCGGTCAAATTTTGACTTTTTCGCCATACTATACTATTGCCTCTTTTCGCTATTTTTTTGACATCTTCAAATATGAAGTTTTTGGCCTCTTTTGGCCTTTATTTCCACTTTGTATACCATAACGCGTCACTGAAAGCTATTCTAAGTTGTTTTCAGCCATTTTTAGGAGCGGTCAAATTTTGACTTTTTCGCCTATTGCCTCTTTTCGCTATTTTTTTGACATCTTAAAAGATGAAGTTTTTGGCATTTTTTGGCCTTTATTTCCACTTTGTATACCATAACGCGTCACTGAAAGCTATTCTAAGTTGTTTTCAGACATTTTTAGGA
>NW_024637137.1:0-314 GCF_008729295.1 Plectropomus leopardus
ATATGTCAGTTTTCAATTTGCAACTATCTGCTATTAGACGAGTGGATTTTTATTTGTGTAAGCCGACCTGCGCAGACCTATGAGATATTTTAGTGAAACTGAAAAACATCAGATGGTGAATGTACCTGTATTGAATTTCAGTTTTTATTTATTTACAAGTTGATTCATCCTCCCCTTTCTCTGTGGTGAAAACTCAATTGTACTTATTTAATTTTTTTTTTTTTTTTTTTTTTTTTTTTTTTTTTTTAACTCACATGCCCGCCAGCGATGGATGTAGTTTTTTTGCAACATAGGCATAACTGCAAAGCATTGTG
>NW_024637138.1:0-615 GCF_008729295.1 Plectropomus leopardus
AACAGGATCACAAACACTGAAATGACATTCATCCTACACAAAAAAAAACAAAAACAAAAACCTCAGGAACCTCAGGAAGAGCGGCAGAGGATGATATGGGATCCCTCTTCCCGGACGGAAGAGAGAGGGAGAGAGGGGGAGAGATGTACAGCAATAACGGTAACAGTAGCATGTCATATTACAATAATGATAGATGTAAAATTACTAAATGCACTCTATGATAGCATGTGATGTTGTGTGCAAATGTTGTGGTTGTTGTGTATATTGATAGTGGAGGCATGAGTCATAATAATGGCAGTAGAAGGTTGCATCAAGCACGATCGCCATTACTATGACACATGGCTCCACAACACAGGCGCACCTTCAGACAGGACCACACCAACGGCAAAACCAAGACCACGATCAGTGGGAGTCGGGGGCGTAGTAGCAGTGCAGCAAGGGCACAAGCACGACCAATGGCAGGGTCACAGCACCAGCACAGCTATCACCAGGATCAGGCGCAGCCCAGATTGCAGCCAGGATCAGGGAAAACTAGGAAACAAGGGAGCAGGAATGCTCCAGAAAGGCAAGTTAGCTTAATGCAGTAAACAGACATAATCTTTTGCAGATGGAGGG
>NW_024637139.1:0-326 GCF_008729295.1 Plectropomus leopardus
ATGCGGTTTTAAACCATTTTTAGCTGTTTTTGGAACATGGCATTTTTTGACATTTTTGCCTTACTATAGCCTTGCTTTTTGGGTCATTTTTTGGATATGCCATATTATGGTGTTTTTGGCCGTTTTTGCAACTTTCTATGCTATGGCGTGTCTCGGCAGAGTACTTAATGCGGTTTTAAACCATTTTTAGCTGTTTTTGGAACATGGCATTTTTTGACATTTTGCCTTACTATAGCCTTGCCTTCGGGTCATTTTTTCGAACGTTCCAAATCATTTTGTTTTTGGCTGTTTTTTCCACTTTCGATGTTATGGCGTGATTCAGCACG
>NW_024637140.1:0-396 GCF_008729295.1 Plectropomus leopardus
TGGAAATCAAAGTAAAAAAAGTTACTATAGTTTTTCTTTTTTGGTCATTTTTTCGACATGCCTAATTTTATTGTTTTTGGCTCATTTTGTAACTTTCTATGCTATGGCGTGCATTTTCAGGCTATTCTAAGCTGATTCCAGGTATTTTCAGCCATTTTTGGGATATGTCAAATTTTGACATTTTTGCCTTACTATAGTCTTGCTTTTTTGGTCAATTTTTCGACATGCCTAATTCTGATGTTTTTGTCTCTTTTTGTAACTTTCTATGCTATGGCTTGTTTTGGCAGGCTACTCTAAGCTGATTCCAGGTGTTTTCACCTGTTTTTGAGACGTGTCAAAATTTGACATTTTTGCCTTACTATAGTCTTGCTTTTTCTGTCATTTTTTTGACATGCC
>NW_024637141.1:0-533 GCF_008729295.1 Plectropomus leopardus
AGTCACACACACACACACACACACACACACACACACACACACACACACACACACAATACAAAAAAACGTTTCCAACAGTTTATTTCCCAACACAGCCTCAACCTGTTTATCTGTTTGGGCTTTAATTTAGCTCTCATGTCAATCAGCAGCCTGCAATCAAGATTTCTCCCTGTGACAGTAACCTGAGAGATGCCTCCTTCTCCTTTTCTGAATAAATCAGTCTACAGTTTCAAGAGGGTGATACAGGAGAGAGTATTTAATTGCTTGCACATGAATAATGAATTTCTGTTGAGGTAATGGCAATGTTCACTCACAGCACTCTATGCTGAACATTAATTAAGCGACATAAATTCCTCCTAATCCCTGATGAAAAAGCACTAATGTCCCTATAATGGGCTCGTGGTAGCCTAATGCGTCTGTACTGCACACTGCTAAACAAGTTTGTTTTTTACACTGTGATTATTGTGTCTCGTGTCGGCTGTATATTTTTATGTTTAGTAGCTGCATGATACCTGTAGAATTATTTAATCGTT
>NW_024637142.1:0-561 GCF_008729295.1 Plectropomus leopardus
ATCTCTGAGCTATAATACGTGGTTTTCAACAATTTTTTGGAAATATCAAAATTGAGAATTTTTGCCACTCAGTTGTCTCCCATGTTTATGAAATGCTATGTTATGATGTTTGCAGGATTTTGTGGCTTTTTTTTCTCAACAACCTATACTATGGGGTGTCTCTACGAGCTGTAATAAGCAGTTTTCAGCCATTTTTTTGAAATGTCAAAATTTGACATTATTCACTTTACTGTACTATGCGGTTTTTGGCCATTTTTGTTAACATGCTGTATTATGATGTTTTTGGCCCGTTTTTTCAACATGCTATACTATGGCACATCTGTACGAGCTATAATGAGAGGTTTTCAGCTATTTTTTTGACATGTAAGAATTTAAGATTTTTCACCATACTATAATATGCAGTTTTTTCGACATGCTATATTATATCTTTTTACTGCTATGGCGTGTCTCAGCATGCTATTTCATGATGTTTTGAGGTGTTTTCAGCTGTTTTTTGGACATGTCAAATTTTGAAATTTTTGCCTTGCTTTTTGGGTCATTTTTTTGACATGCTATATTATG
>NW_024637143.1:0-440 GCF_008729295.1 Plectropomus leopardus
TTTTCAACATTGTATACTATAACATGCCTGTATGTGATATACTAAGTGGTTTTCAACTGTTTTTTGGATATGTCAAATTTTGACATTTTCGCCATACTATAGCCTTGCTTTTTTGGTCATTTTTTCAACATGATATTTTATATGCTTTTGGCCTGATTTTGGGTGTTTTTTCAACACTGTATAGTATTACATGCCTCTACATGATATACTAAGTGGTTTCAACTGTTTTTTGGACATGTCAAATTTTGACGTTTTCGCCATACTATAGCCTTGCTCTTTGGGTCATTTTTGAAACATGCTATTTTATATGTTTTTGGCCTGATTTTGGATGTTTTTTTCAACACTGTATAGTATGACATGGCTCTGCGTGCAATACTAAGTGGTTTTCAGCTGTTTTTGCACATGTCAAATTTTGACATTTTTGCCATACTATAGCCTTG
>NW_024637144.1:0-389 GCF_008729295.1 Plectropomus leopardus
ACACACACACACACACACACACACACACACACACACACACACACACACACACACACACACACACACACACACACACACACACACACACACACACACCCCAACACACACACACACACACACACACACACACACACACACACACACACACACACACACACACACACATACCACTGTCAGCCAGGTATAGATAAGACGTGAGGCGCCTGTCTGTGATCGGTCCCAACGGGCCGAGGCTGACAAAGCTGCAGAGACCCTTTATGTGACACACTCCTCTACAGGACAAAGCGGACCACACATGAGACACAGTGGACACACTGGAATGGATTTCATCACTTTTCTAAGTTTGTTTGGTCGTCACAGATGGAATAAAACCAAAAACAAAGGCTAAA
>NW_024637145.1:0-459 GCF_008729295.1 Plectropomus leopardus
ACCCATAAAAAAAACTGTCACCTCACCTCACCACCTGTGACCCCATCCCCTCTGTGCATTGTGTACAGCAGGGGTCGGCAACCTTTACTATCAAAGGAGCCATTTCTGGCCCGAAACAAACAAAAAAAATCTGTCTGGAGCCGCAGGTAACACAACACATAGTCAAACTAGCCTATCAATATTATTAATGGGTCTATATGAGCATTCATTAATATGTTTTACCACTATTTATTATTTTTTGTTACATTAACTTTGCAGTGTTGGTGGTAAAAATTAAAAGATCTATTCATGCACTATTATTATTATCTATATGCATTATTAACTTCTTCATTTTCCTCTGAGACTTCTCCTATCTTGGATTTGGAATCCATAGCTAGTCAAGCTTTTTTGATTCAGGAGCATCCACCACTTTTGAAATTTGGCAAAATTAAGCAGAAAAGGCACCAAGGCCACAGAAAT
>NW_024637146.1:0-369 GCF_008729295.1 Plectropomus leopardus
TTTCTTTCCACTTTGTATAGTATTATGCTTCTCTACAAGCTATAATATGTCATTTTCAGCCATTTTTGGGACGGGTCAAAAGTTGACATTTTTCGCCATAGTATAGTATGCGATTTTTTGCCATTTTTTCAACATGCTAAATTATGACATTTTTTTTACTTTTCTGGCCTTTGTTTCCACTTTGTATGGTATTATGCTTCTCTACGAGCTAAAATATGTCATTTTCAGCCATTTCTGGGACGGGTCAAATTTTGACATTTTTCGCCATAGTATAGTATGCGATTTTTTTGCCATTTTTTCAACATGCTAAATTATGACATTTTGGGACTTTTCTGGCCTTTCTTTCCACTTTGTATAGTATTATGCTTC
>NW_024637147.1:0-2387 GCF_008729295.1 Plectropomus leopardus
TTAATAAAAATAAAAATAATAATACGTATGATAAATCTTTGTGTAGCACTCTGCATGTGCTGCATACATGAACAGATGAGGGTACAAGTACAATAATACAGTTTAATAAGTAAATGAGTTTAAGCTCATATAAGCAGATATAAAGTAAGAGTAAAAGAAATAACCATATGTATAAAACAGATAAGACAATAGAGAAGACAATCTCATATAATAATAATAACAAAAAAAAAAAAAAAAAAAAACACAAAGTGCTGTCCAAAAAAACAAAAACAGTCATTCTGAAATATACACATAAACATACACATACATGTACACACAAGGACGACTACAAATACTATCAACTATCAACTATCAGGAGAAGCCTTACAGGTATGAAACAGGTAGAATGCCAATAAAGGAACAATCTCTTGAATTTTAAAAAAACTAAAACAAATCCACTGTGAAATATGTGAATATAAATTAAAAATATAAGACCATCAAATGGTAAAACGAAGGGTAGGCTTTCATATAGACATGAGTTTTGAGGAGACACTTGAACATTTGCACCCAGCGCCCTCTGAAGGGCAGAAGCTGAAGGAGGAGGAGGAGGAAGAGGAGTCACACAAACTTTTGTGCTTTTGTGTTAAAAGTTGGACAATGTCCCCAAATCCAGAGTCTGTGTATAAAGAGCTGCTGTTACGGACAATTAACACTAAAAGTTTAGAGTCAGCTCGTTAATCTAACGGACCGCAGAGCTAATGACCAAAGAATGTGCCGTCCAAATACTTTTGGACAGCAGCCACGTACTGTAACAGAGCAGTTTTACCTGGAAACTGCAGGTTTCACCACTTTAACACAAAATGCATTCAATGTTAACACATTTTGTGTTAAAGTATCAGAAGGTGCAATAATTTAACCCTTTGAAATCTGGATTGACAACACTTTTTTTGCTGCATAAAATGAATAAAACATAAACTAAAATGGTAAAATAAAAAAAAAAAATAACTGTCTAATAGGACCTTTAAGAACAGAGTTTACAAAGTACTTTGACAAACAAAATGTAAAATGTAAATGAAATAAAATGTCAATATAAAAATCATACAAAGACACAGACCAAAAAACAACAACAGAAGCAACAAAAGCAATAAAGCCACAAAGTAAAGGAAATAAAACACATAAAACATGAATTAAAAAGGTCAAATAAATATAAAGAAATAAATAGAAAATCCCAAATTGGGAAATTCTATTGTTATAGCAAAAGTTTAAAGTTAAAACAAAACAAAAACAAAACAAAACAAAACAAAACAAAACAAAACAAAACAAAACAAAACAAAACAAAAAAATTAGTGTTAGTGTACTCTCTAGGTATATGATAAAACTCTATAGATTATCTATAAAATATACATTGCAAAAATATACTATATAATCAAAATAAATTAAAGTGCAAATACTGAAATAAAATAAATCTAAAGCATAACTACTAGTATATACTTAAAACCACATTCGCCTATTTTATTGACTAAATAAATAAATAAATAAACAAATAAATAAAACATTTAAGAACAAAACAAAAAGTAAAAAAAAAAGTTTTTGACTCCTGGTAATGCAAGAAATGGACTGTAGCCTCACCCTGTGTTTAAAAAAAATCAAATATTTTAATTGTGTTTCAATAAAAAAAAATGGAAATAAAAACAAAAACATACTTATTTATTTATTTATTGATAGGAGAAAAACAGCTGCATGTAGATGTGTGCAGATGTTAAAAAGCTGCAAACTGAATTCACAGCAGGGACGCAGACTTCTGATTTTTCTCGTTGTTATAAGTCCTTCCAGGTGTGGACAGAAGAGGGCAGTCTTTCCCGGCAAAACACCTCAAACTGGTTTAAGTTTCTATACATAGAGCACAGCAGTGACACACACACACACACACACACAGACACATTTCACCTCTGTATCTCCTTGCACCTATTGTCAGCATAGTTATAATGGGAACATTCCTGTGTGTGTGTGTGTGTGTGTGTGTGTCACCTGTTTAGTCACTTCTTTCCTGCCTCTTTAGGGCCTCTTCAACGTGTCACTGCTCACACACACACACACACACACACACACACACACACGCTGACGGGGGGGCAGCTCCTAATATAACTATGTTAACAATAGCAGTACACAAACACACACTCGCGTAGCGGCCCATCATGTTGACGGGGACACAGCAGGGACGGCTCCTCACACACGCGCTGATGGTCCAGCCCTCAGCGGGCAGCTCAGGGCCGCAGGTCCATATATAGAGTCTCTGCTGGTAAAAACGGTCTCTGTGTGGGTCTGATGAACGTACGCCGACCCTGACACCTTCTCTGCTGATGCAGCTACCCTGTGTCCAGTCATAATACATACATACATACACACAC
>NW_024637148.1:0-384 GCF_008729295.1 Plectropomus leopardus
TTTTCAACAGTGCATGCTATAAAAAGTTTCTACATGCTATACTAGGTCGTTTTCAGCTGTTTTTTGGACATGTCAAATTTTGACATTTTCGCCTTACTATAGCCTTGTTTTTTTTTTTGGTAATTTTTTCAACATGCTATTTTATTGGTTTTTGAGCTGTTTTTGAATGTTTTTTCAACAGTGCATGTTATAAGAAGTTTCTACATGCTATACTAGGTGGTTTTCAGCTGTTTTTTGGACATGTCAAATTTTGACATTTTCGCCTTACTATAGCCTTGGTTTTTTTTTTTGGTCATTTTTTCAACATGCTATTTTATTGGTTTCTGGGCTGTTTTTCAATGTTTTTTCAACAGTGCATGCTATAAAAAGTTTCTACATGCTATA
>NW_024637149.1:0-526 GCF_008729295.1 Plectropomus leopardus
TCAGCCATTTTTGGGACGGGTCAAAAGTTGACATTTTTCGCCATAGTATAGTATGCGATTTTTCTCCATTTTTTCAACATGCTAAATTATGACATTTTGGGACATTTTTGGCCTTTGTTTCCACTTTGTATAGTATTATGCTTCTCTACGACCTATAATATGTCATTTTCAGCCATTTTTGGGACAGATCAAATTTTGACATTTTTTGCCATAGTATAGTATGCGATTTTTTGCCATTTTTTCAACATGCTAAATTCTGACGTTTTTTGACTTTTCTGGCCTTTGTTTCCACTTTGTATAGTATTATGCTTCTCTACGAGCTATAATATGTCATTTTCAGCCATTTTTGGGACGGGTCAAATTTTGACATTTTTCGCCATTGTATAGTATGCGATTTTTCTCAATTTTTTCAACATGCTAAATTATGACATTTTGGGACTTTTTTGGCCTTTCTTTCCACTTTGTATAGTATTATGCTTCTCTACAAGCTATAATATGTCATTTTCAGCCATTTTTGGGACGGGTC
>NW_024637150.1:0-395 GCF_008729295.1 Plectropomus leopardus
ATTGTGGTCACATGTATTAAACGTCATCACTACAAACACTGTTAAAACATGTTAAAACACAATCGAAAAATATTATAAACAGATAAATGTACAAGTTCGAGTGTGAGTCTGTAAAGCTGTAACGGCGGAAAAGTTGGTTAAATGAGTTTCTGTGTCCGCTGTGATGACGTCTAATGTCCCTGACAAACACTGTAGTCCCATTTAGCCACTTGTTAGCAACCGCCTTTTTTAAGACGAGTAAAACCTTAAAAGTTTAAAAAGATCGGGTTAAAGCAGACATATTTTATGTTGCAGAACAAAACATCTAAATATCTTTAGCCTGTGTTAACCATAGGCCTTATTTAAGGCATTTTACTGAAAACCCATTCAAAAAACCCATAGACTTTTGGACAAGG
>NW_024637151.1:0-215 GCF_008729295.1 Plectropomus leopardus
GACAGTTGCAAAAATGGCCAAAAACACAATAATATAGCATGTCGAAAAAATGACCCAAAATGCAAGGCTATAGTATGGCAAAAATGTCAAAATTTGACACGTCCCAAAAACAGCTGAAAACAGTTGAAAACCACCTAAGATAGCCTGCCAAGACACGCCATTGCAAAGACAGTTGTGAAAACAGCCAAAAACACCATAATATAGCATGTTGAAAA
>NW_024637152.1:0-280 GCF_008729295.1 Plectropomus leopardus
AGTCAAGTCAAGTCAGTTTTATTTATATAGCCCATTATCACAAAACATGGTTTGCCTCAGAGGGCTTTACAGTGTACGACATCCCTCTGCCCTTAGACCCTCACATCACCCAAGGAAAAACTCTCGAAAAAGAACCCCTGTAACGGGGAAAAAAAAGAGGAAGAAACCTCAGGAGGAGCGGTAGAGGATAGTGAGGGATCCCTCTTCCAGGACGGACAGACGAGCAATAGATGTCGTAAATAGCAAGTGAAATACAATCATGGCAAAAAAGGAAAGAGAA
>NW_024637153.1:0-447 GCF_008729295.1 Plectropomus leopardus
GGAGCCATAAGGACACAAGACTCTGATACAAATTCAAAAAATGCACTGCAGGAATTGAATGATGCCACCAGCAGCAAAATGCCCAAACAAACAGGTAGAATTTTTATAGTAGCTGCTGATTTTAATTAACTCATCCTTCAACTCCAGAGATGCAGCAGGATCAAGGAGAAATTAAATTATATATGTAATATCTAATATGTCTACCTTCTACTTCTTCTTCTAGTGAAGCTATCTAGCAGAATTTCGAGAGCAGGAAAAAAATTGTACAATTGTACAAGGTTGCATGTGATTTTCCAGAACCGGTTTTACCTTTAAAGACACGTGTGGCCCATCTGGCCTGCATCTCAGAGATGGGCATAATAGCGCCCAACTCTGGCTATCATTGGTCTCATTCAGCCGCTGGGCGCTATTATGCCCATCTCTGAGATGCAGGCCAGATGGGCCACA
>NW_024637154.1:0-210 GCF_008729295.1 Plectropomus leopardus
AGCACACACACACACACACACACACACACACACACACACACACACACACACACACACACACACCAGGAAGGAGCCCATGATTTAACAGTGGGGATCTATACATATGTATATGAGCATCACACACACATACAAACACACACACACTAACACAGAGTCTTGAACAGACACGTCCTGATTTGTAATGGTAAGAGAGGATGATAAATCATCAAA
>NW_024637156.1:0-795 GCF_008729295.1 Plectropomus leopardus
CACGCACACACACACACACACACACACACACACACACACACACACACACACACACACACACACACTCGACATGATGAGTTCAAGTTCATCAGTCACACAGAGTCAGCTGCTGTTCAACAGAAAGTGTTTCCACAGACTGATCAGCTGATCGTCATGTGATTTATGTGATTACATTTATGACCAGAATAACGGATACTAAAAAATATATGAAACAGGAGTGAATGTGTTTATTTATAGTAAATATTTAGTATTCGTCAGAGTTTTAAAAATATGAAAGAAGAAATTTAAAGCCGATAATTAGGTAGGTGTTTGTTTGTGAAGATGAATTATTGAGAAATGCTTTGTGTTTTTACACATTTACAAGCTACGAAAAGAAAATGTACTTATTGAAATAGATTTTTAAAAGTATTATATTATATTATGTTTACTATATTACACCTTATATTTTATACTATACTATACCGTACTGTACTATACTATACTATACTATGCTATACTATGTTAATATGTTGAGATGCATGTATAATGTATGTATGTTTCATATGTTTTATGGTGTTTTGAATTAATGCTATTATGTACATTCACCTTGAAAAATTGTTAAAAATAAAATACTATTAATATTTTGTTTTTATTATTGCTACGTCTGTTACATTTCACCTTATACCTCTTATATTATTCATTGTTTTAATTATTTCACTTCTCTGTGTATCTTGTTTCTGTCCTTGTGCTGCTGCAGCACCTGAACTCCACCTCAAATATCTTGATGTATTTATAAATATATATATATATTAGTGC
>NW_024637157.1:0-256 GCF_008729295.1 Plectropomus leopardus
ATCACACACACACACACACACACACACACACACACACACACACACACACACACACACACACACACACACACAATCAGCTCCAGCCTACATTCCTCAGACAGGTTGCACTGAGGCCCTGTTGTTCTCACTGTTGGAGGGAAACACAGAGCAGGGCGAGGCAGCTAACAGAAAGCTAACATGGTTCATACAGCGTATCATACAACACAACATGTGTGTGTGTGTGTTATGGGACCATTTTAGGGTTTTGCACTGCAGG
>NW_024637158.1:0-4475 GCF_008729295.1 Plectropomus leopardus
ATGTTTTCTTTAGTGTCTAATCAGCTGAAATGAAGAATAATTGTGTTTTTTTCCATTTGGGAGCAGCTCCTCATCTACGGAGGTCGTTATGTTTCTACAGGAGCCCAGAACGGACAAACCAAACGCAGCTGTAAGATGGGAATATTATTAGACACATTGTGCATACTTTATTCATACTTTTGCACATTTTACATCTTTAAATTTGTGCGCACTGGTGAGAAATCGAATCATAATGCACATATTTTTATTTTATATTTTTACTAATGCACATAGTATATTTTCTATTTAAATCTTTATTTCATTTTATATCTTTACTAAATTCGTATTTTTCTACTTATTATTTTGACTCTTATTCTTTGCACGAGGGAGACTGCACAAATCACAATTTTCCCCAGGATTAATAAAATATTTCTGATTCTGATTCATGTTTTCAATGTCGGCCACCGTAGTCAGCAGCATCAGAAAAAACACTCATTTTTAACATGTTTTATTCTGTGTTTTTCCCGGTTTAAATCAGCTGGTGGGTTTGATTTGGAGAGAAAAAGATCTCAGTGGAGAATTCAGCTCCTGAACAATGAACACCGAAGGAGTTCGAAGGAGTTTGAAATTTGTCACTAAATCCTCCTAAATCTGCCACACTGGAGCTTTGAAAGAGGAGGGACAGCGGCTGTTTTTTCCTCAGTTAAATTCATATTCTGCCTTCATGTTTTATGTCTTTAAAATAATGATAACAAATAAATGACTTTGTTTCAGCGTGTTTGCATTTTTCACCAGGAGACATGAGGAAAGTCTAAACAACATTTTCATTTAAAATGCATTTTCTTGGAAAATATTCGGAGAGCTTGGTGGAAATGACAGCTGTGTGTCATTTGGTGGCTTCAGAAACAATAAACAGACATTTAAACGTTTCTCACAGGCGTCACTTCAGCTTCTCTGAGTCCACCTGACAGGTGAGTCTGATCAAGGTGCTGATTAAGCCGCACACACTCATCTCATCCTGAGGCACACCCGTGACCTAATCACACACACCTGTCAGGTGGATTCTCTGTGATTTTTAATGTTTTAACCAAAATTAAAGACAAAATATCTCTACTGAGCGCTTTAATAGTCTTACATCTTTACCTCAAACCTGTGAAAAATATGAGCAAGAAACAAAGTTTAAATGTTTTTTTTTAGACTTTTTAATCAGTTTGGTTGATTTAATTTAATAATGTGTGATTGTTTGCACAGCACGGACCCGAGAGAATGACTTGATATAAATAATAGTTGTAGAAATAAAACTGAACAGCTAACAAAATAAATAAAATATGAAAAATCCAAATAATAATAATTAGAAATATATATGTTTTTGGTGTATTGGTTGGAGGGATCTAAGATCCTGTCTGTTGTCGAGTGACTGAGGCAGTAAGATCTGTTGCAATAATGTCTTTTATTATGAGTTTTCTCATAATATCAGCGTTTTTAGTAACTCGACAAAACACGAAAAATTAAAACCAATCAGCCAGGAGCGTCCCCAGGATCAATGCAGACATGCTTATTTTTCTATTATTATGACTGTTTTCTTTTTGTTGTGTGAAGCAGCATATCAATAATGTAATTTATACATATTATTTATTTTCTTTACTGTAGAAAAAAAGTTTTTCATTTACTGCTGCTGATATATTTTTGCTGTTGTTAGTTTTATGTCATAACGAAGTGGCTGTTTTTAATAAAGGCTAGAAATGTTTTGTTCTGTTTAGAAACATCACTTTTTATGCAATAAAACCAAAAACAGTTCTGTTAAAAACATACCGTCGCCTCATCTTTCCAGCAAATAACAGAAAAGTATTGATAGCAATATTGATTCAGATTCAGATCAATATCAATAGAAATTGACAATCTCACAACATCTGGCGACCTTTTGTTCAATATTTGGAGCGTGATGCCATGTGATGATTTTTGCTCTTGACTGAATGTGATTTTTAAATTTAAAAAATGCTGTAGCAGAGCGCTCTCTGTTCCTGTTATGTCAGTGCACATTTATTCATGTTGCATTTGTATATCTATCAATAACTGCTATGTTTATTTGCTGGACTGACCCGTCTCATTAAAATGCTTTAAACTTAATCGCCCTCCGTCTCTGATCCTGAGTCCGTGTCTTCTTTTTTCTTTGCCACCTGTGGGCTGAAGTCTGTCTGATTTCTTCGTGTTTCGGGTAAAAAGTGCTGAACTGTGGTGTCAGTGAACGCAGCGCTGTGCTGCCTTCAGGCTGCTTAGATTCCATCACAGCCAGCTGCAGCGGAGCGGACCGACCGTCCACACGTATAAATTCACTTTTCAGGGAAAGAAAACACCAATAATTCAGCAGCGTCATAAACACGTTCATACATATGGACGAATCGCCCGCAACGGCTGTTTGAGCCCGATGTTTTTTTCATGGACAGCCGTCTCGGTTATTGGCTCTGCTTACAGGGCCTCGGGGCGCCATCAAAGATTCAGGTCAGCCGCGGGCAGCTTCCCCGATCAGCAGCAGTCAGTCACCGTGGAGATGAAGACGCCGTCGGGTCAACCGCTTGCTGACCGAGAAGTCGAGCAACAAACGTCCCCGATGTCTCACAGAGGATCAGGAACTCCCAGACTCCAAACTTTAAACTCTAATTTATTCATGAGGTGTGTGATGAGGGACAGATGTACACACACACACACACACACACACACACACACACACACACACAAACACAAACACACGCACACACACACACACACACACACACACTCACAGATACTGCAGTTTAGTGTGACTCAGATTATTACATCAACGACAATTATTGCATTAACAACACAAACATGCAAGTTTCATTTGAGTGGTCTGAAAGGCAGAAAACAAAGAAACATTTTATTTTGTTGTATTTGGTTTGGATTTTCAAATTTCCGACATTCGTTGAACACATCGTGTGTTATAATACAGGTTAGTGAAATAAAATTCCATGATTTTCCAGGTTTTCCCTGACTGTATGAACCCTGCTTTAAAGAGAGCAGCTGCAGGATGGTGTGTTGTGATGTGAGCTGATCTCTCCCCTCGTTATCAGAGACATTTGTGTACTCTGTGAGTCTGAATAACTAGTTTCTGTTTCCTGTGGCGTATTTTGTCGTCGGATCATCTCCTCTCTCCTCCTCTCTCCTCCTCTCTCTCAGCCGTTGGACTCCCCTCGGCCCCGGAATAATCACGCTCTGTCACTGATGACTGAGGCGTCATTTAGCCCAGTGTTTTCCGGGGAGATTCCCCGCGGTTAATTCCATCAGTCACACCGTTAGATTTCCCCGCCGCCCTCCTCGCTTTGGAGGAGCTGAAATATTAAGAGGGAGGCAGCCAATCAGGTTCCATCTCCAGGGGAAACGGCTGTGGCGCTCTGCTGTGACCGCTAAACCTTAAAACCACTGACTGAATATTGGAATATTTCAGCCTCTGCGTTCACATTTCAGAGGTATTTAGCAAACAGCTTCGTCCTGACTCACTTACAGGATAATTAAGTCAGAGCCGACCAATCACGGCTGACGAGGAGCGAGCTTCATCGACCCGAGCGGACCTGTCAGATCTTCATCCTCAGACCAGTTCTCATTGTTCTCCGTTCAGCTCAGCTGCCAAATTTTACCTGACAGAGTCTCAGAAACACATCTGGCTGCACAGCTGTTCATCCAGCACACGTCCTGAATCAAGACCGCAACACACACACTCCTGTGTCTGAACACACACACCTAAAACACAGACCATAAACACACGCAAAAACACACACTCCTGTGTCTGAACACACACACCTAAAACACAGACCGCAAACACATGCACAAACACACACTCCTGTGACAGAACACACACACCTAAAACACAGACCATAAACACACGCAAAAACACACACTCCTGTGTCTGAACACACACCTAACACACAGACCACAAACACACACACACCACAAAAACACACACACATGCACAAACACAAACTCCCATGTCTTAACACACACCCCTAAAACACAGACCACAAACACACACACACACACACACACACACACACACACACACTCCTGTGACAGAACACACACACCTAAAACACAGACCACAAACACACACACGCACAAACACACACTCCTGTGTCTGAACACACACACCTAAAACACAGACCACAAACACACACACACACGCACAAACACACACCCGTGTCTAAACACAGTCTTGATACACACAACACAAACACACACGTCAGACACACACTCCTGTGTCTGAACACACACACATACCTAAAACACACACACCACAAACACACACTCCTGACACACACAACACAAGCACACACAACAAACACACAGTCCTGTGTCTGCACACACACACCTAAAACACACACACTCTCTGTGTGATGTCATCCGAGCTTCTCTGTGGTTTGTTGTAAACTGAACTTTTGTGTGGTTTGTTATAATCTGAGCTTCTCTGTGGTTTGTTGTAAACT
>NW_024637160.1:0-215 GCF_008729295.1 Plectropomus leopardus
CACACACACACACACACACACACACACACACACACACACACACACACTGAGTGGCCAGTCATGTTGAGTCATCGTGTGTGCTAGTGTATGTGTGCGTTTGTGTGTGTGTGTAATAATCTAATAGTCACCAATCACAGGGTGGAGACCACAGGTAATGAGATTATGCAGCATCCTGCCTCACACACACACACACACACACACACACACACACACAC
>NW_024637161.1:0-758 GCF_008729295.1 Plectropomus leopardus
GTGTGTGTGTGTGTGTGTGTGTGTGTGTGTGTGTGTGTGCGTGTGTAGAAGCTGCAGGGGTCGGGCCCGTTGATGCTGACGGAGGAGGAGCGCCGCACGCTGGTGGCCGAAGGTTACCCGGTGCCCACCAAGCTGCCGCTCACCAAAGCCGAGGAGAAGGCGCTGAAGAAGATCCGCAGGAAGATCAAGAACAAGGTGCAGACGGACGAAATAAAGCGAGTCAATACAGCAAACTGAACGAAGCGTTCTCGCCTGACCTCTAATATAAAGCAGACTTTGGTTTCCTCTAAACCTCGTCCTCGGTCTTTTCTCGCTCTGTGTTTCAGATCTCAGCTCAGGAGAGTCGCAGGAAGAAGAAAGAGTACATGGACGCTCTGGAGAAAAAGTCAGTCGTCATTCGTTTATTTATTCATTTATTAGAGCGAAGAGACCCGGAAACAGAAATAGATCGATATTAGATAAAAAGTTCTGCTCATTTTATTTGTTAATGTCTCATTTGGATTCACTGCAACTCTTTTCTTTTATCGAGTAACATAATGGCTCTGTTTTAAACTATTTCAATAATCTCCTTTTTTATGACCAAATATCTTATTCAGAATTTGAAATTATACTTGAATGTGTGCAGTGTGACAAACTTCGGCTGCAGGAACCAAATTAAATATTTTTAAAAAATCTGAAGTATGCCGTGCACAAAAAAAAACTAGAAATATTTGGGAATCATTTAGTCCTGTTAGATTTATTTATTTATTTATCTACTT
>NW_024637162.1:0-393 GCF_008729295.1 Plectropomus leopardus
GTGTGTGTGTGTGTGTGTGTGTGTGTGTGTGTGTGTGTGTTATCCCCTCCTTCCTTCCTCTGAATTCTTCATCCTGTTTTATTTTATTTTTGTTGTTTTAGCTACAACAGGCTGCGTTTGCCGTCCGAGCCGTCGGCTCACTGCGCGGCGTTCTGCAGCCTCCGAGTGCTCGCCCTCAACGGCTGCGACCTCACCTGGCCTCAGGTACACCTGTCTGCTCACACGCCACACACACATCAGTGTGTGCTCGCCTGACCGGCATCATCGGCTACTGTTATGTCTCCACTGAAAACTGGAGAGATTTATTTTATTTCTTTAAGTTTTTTTGCAAATATTTATTATTTTTAAATGAAGCAATCATTAACTAAAATTAAATTATAAAAATAAATAAGA
>NW_024637163.1:0-286 GCF_008729295.1 Plectropomus leopardus
CAGTCCTGTGTGTGTGTGTGTGTGTGTGTGTGTGTGTGTGTGTGTGTGTATGAGAGTGTGTGTGAGAGTGTGTGTGAGAATGTGTGTTTACCTGCAGATGACAGCTTGATGTCAGCAGCTGCCTCCAGGTAACCTCGACCCTGCAGGCTGAACTCCTGAGGAACCAACGCCGGAAAATCCTTCATCCGCTCCGAGCCGCCCTGAGGAACCTGAACACACACACACACACACACACACACACACACAGACACACACACACACACAGACACACACACACAGACACACA
>NW_024637164.1:0-281 GCF_008729295.1 Plectropomus leopardus
GTGTGTGTGTGTGTGTGTGTGTGTGTGTGTGTGTGTGTGTTAGGGAATAAATCAGTCCAAACCATTGACTATTCATTTATCTACAGTGTTTCCTGTGTTTTCCTCATAACATTTGTGAGCTCCAACACACAGACTTGTGTGCAGCGCCGTGTTCACTAGCAGTGGGAACGCAGTCAGTCCCTACCCTACCCACTCATATTTAGCTGGATTAATCCAGAGGTTTTTCAAACCCGTGTCTGAAAAACTTCTGCGCATGTGCTCATTTCAGTGGGGAAGGGGTA
>NW_024637165.1:0-264 GCF_008729295.1 Plectropomus leopardus
TTGGTTAAGATTCAGGTTTAGGTTAGCGTGATGGTTAACCCTTTGATGACTTTCTCAGGCTGTTTGACCCTTTGAAAACTGAACAAATTGGTTTGATTTCTTTTGAAAACATTGAGGAAAAAAAGGCAGTAACTAACTTGGCAAGAAATGTCCCACAAATTGTTCGTAGATTAGCTTTAAAAAAAAAAAAGATGGGTGGATTATTAGACAAATAATCCGAAAAATGTCAAGAAAAACACACACACACACACACACACACACACA
>NW_024637166.1:0-300 GCF_008729295.1 Plectropomus leopardus
GTGTGTGTGTGTGTGTGTGTGTGTGTGCGTGTGTGTGTGTGTGTGTGTGTGCAAAGACTCAGCAACTGGCCTGGCAGGTAGCTCACATCCCTAGTAGTCTCGTGTCTCGTCATAAAAAGAGCGACAACTGGGCAAGGAGGCACTGAGAGAAGCAATACACTGGGTGCAGCTCTACAATGAAAAATTGATTTTAAATAGTAAAAAAATAAAATAAAACAAATAGTCATGTTCAAAGTGGGGGGTTGGGGAAAGGCTATATGTTGAACAAATACTAATATCAAAATCAAATACTCAGGTACT
>NW_024637167.1:0-201 GCF_008729295.1 Plectropomus leopardus
GTGTGTGTGTGTGTGTGTGTGTGTGTGCGTGTGTGTGTGTGTGTGTGTGTGCAAAGACTCAGCAACTGGCCTGGCAGGTAGCTCACATCCCTAGTAGTCTCGTGTCTCGTCATAAAAAGAGCGACAACTGGGCAAGGAGGCACTGAGAGAAGCAATACACTGGGTGCAGCTCTACAATGAAAAATTGATTTTAAATAGTAA
>NW_024637168.1:0-457 GCF_008729295.1 Plectropomus leopardus
TCATCGTTACACAGTCACCAACAGGGAACGGCAAAACTAACAGGGGAGATTTTTTAAGTCCCCACTTGGACATGCTCTAAATCATCATAAAATCATGTGTTATGGCCTCTGGTGAAAATTTTCAGATTTTGCCAAGAGGGGACCAAAGTGTGTGTGAGTGTTTATATCCATATTCAGAGCTCTCCCTCCTAGTTGGAGCTGGTATTTGAACGACCCATTCACACACGTCGCTTTTAACACTCCTCTCCCCAGCAGCCTTCCAGACTGCAGATGGGCCGTTAAACAGGCTTTAGTAATGTTAATGTGGGTGACATGAAGGCCACAGAATGTAATGTATCAAATATGATACAAATAGCATGATAGGGTTAATAAAGACACCAGTCTCCTGAAAAGTGATTTGTTATTAGTCTTTGCATTAAAATTCAAGGCTTGGCTTTAGGTGATTTCATAAGTTTTA
>NW_024637169.1:0-8049 GCF_008729295.1 Plectropomus leopardus
ATAAAGACAGAATATTACGAGAACAAAGTCGTAATTTAGAGAATAAACTCGAGGATTAAGTCACAGTTTTGCAGAAAAGAAGTCCTAATTTTATGAGAATTAACTGGTAATAATACAGGAATACTTTTTTTCTTGTAAAACTACGACTTTGTTCTCATTATATTAGCCTGTTTTTTTCTCATAATATAACGACTTTATTCTGAAAGTTTTAAAAAACATTTTTTTTCTTACTTTGGCCCTAAAACTCCGGATCAGTAATCGGCCAAAATGCGTGAGAAAATATCGGATATCGGCAAAAACCTTTTTTTTTTTTGCAACCCACATTTTTTTTTTTTTGCTTTGTTTTCTTTTTGGATAATTAGTTAAAAAAAGACACGTGTGAGAGCCGCAGCGCTGCGACTGCGCTGTGCGTCCTTTAATTCTGCACACTTGAGCTGCAGGCTAAGTGAGCAGAGCCGGATATCTGCACTGTGTTTACTCTGTCACACACTCACACACATTCACACACACTCACGCTGCCGTCACCTCACGTGGCGAGTCAGCACTCAGCGTCACGTGATCACAATCGTCCTTCATCGCCTTCAATCAGCTGATCTGGAGTCAGTCTGCAGTAGTTTGAGCACACAGTCGGAGCAGAAAAGCTCAAGAAACTCTCAGAAAAAGAGAAATAATAACAATAATAATAATACACAGAACATCTCCACAACATCTATTCTATCTTCCAATACCACCTTAAAAATAATAACGATTCTGCTCAGCGAGCAGCTTTGGCATCCAGCTCCAAAAACTGTTTGGTCCGTTTCTTCTCCTCCAGCAGTCTCTCTCTCTGATCCATAATCAATATCATCAGTAAACACTCGACTCGTCTCGTCCGCTGACGACTCGGACTCGGCTCATCTGAACAGAGACAGACAGAACCAATCAGATCAATCAGCAGATCAATACCTGCATTCACAACCTCCGCTCAACAAAGAGCGCGCTGACCCGGGGTCAGATCCACAGTTATTACCATTTTCTGTTTCAAATGTTAAAATAAAAATAAGAAAATTATATATATTTAAATTGATACATAAAACGTTTCAAACTGAAGTTAAAACTGACGGACTTTGTCTTTGTTTTACTTTTGTTCTCTTTTTACTTTTACTCAGCGGAAGATCTGTTTAAAATCTGCAGTTCCTACAGTATTTTATATAGTATTTTTGGTGTTTATATTCTAGATTTTTGACGTAAATATGGTTTCATCGTGTTGCTCTTGATCTCCTTGATCTTGTTTTCTTTTTTTAATTGATGTATTTTATTTTGAATGTTGCAGATTTCAGGTATTTGAAGGAAATCACAAAATAATATATCTGCAGTCCTTCTCATGGACTGCAGATATATTATTCATAATTGAGTCATTTGCTGTTTATCGGATGTATTTTACAAATATGTTTCCAGAGTTTCATCTGTTTCACCTTTTTTATCTTTAAAGGGGGAAATCTTTTTCCTCATTTTCGGAGCTTTTCTGTTCATTTCATTCTGATATTTGCTTTTGTGGGATGAAGAGGATGAAGAGGAGGAGGAGTCCGGACGGAGTGAGTCGCCGTGTTATTTGTGTTTGTGTTGTCGTTTGTGTTGACCTCTGACCTGCGGAGGCTGCGAGCTTCGTACAGCGTGTCGTCCTCGTCGCTCTCCACGGCGTCCATCTCCACCGAGTCGTCGTAGTTGGCCAGCAGGCCGTACTTCTTATTGTAGGCGGGTTTCTTCAGCCTGAAGACGAGCAGAAACAATCGTTCCCCACAATCAATCAATCAATCGATCAATCAATCAAACAGATAAATAAGAAAGAAAACACGACCCCACCAGATCCCTTACTGAAGTAAAAGTACTAATACCATCCTGTGAAAGCGCCTGGTGTTTGGAAGGCATATTTTCTATAAAAACTTTTGGCACTTTGTTTTTTCTTTAAGACTTTCTGTTGATTTTTTTTTTTTTCTTAAAATTTTGTTGGCGATTTTTAAAAAATTTTTAAATGGCAATTGTTTTTTTTTGTTGTTTTTTTTTTTAATTTCCTTCTTCTTCATTGTGTTTTTTTTAATTTTGGAAAGTTTCTTTTTTTTAAGTTTGGGTCATTTTTTTCCCCTTAAAATGTTTGTTGATTTAAAAAAAAAACACGAAAATAACTTTTAAATTGTTTTTGGCTTTCTTTTTCAAAATACATAGATAGATAGATAGATAGATAGATAGATAGATAGATTTGGGACCCAGGAATAATGACATCACATCAAACTTCTCTTGTGAAACTGTAAAATGTGACGCCACACCAGACTCCATCGATAAATCCAGTGATTTAAGGTTTCCGCTCTTCCAGAAACTTTTTCGCGGTGTGTAAAATGTGTTGAATGATATTTTGTGAAGCGTCAGGAGCCGCTCTTCACTTCGGCGTCATTTCACCTGACAATAACATTTCTAAAGAAAGACAATTTTCACATTTTAGAGCTAAAAAAAGTTTAACGGTGTCGCGTGTCTGTATTTCCAGATTGGCGTGTTTTCTGAGTGGAGTTTGGTGCGCGGTTCTCACCGCACGGCTCGGATGAGGAAGTAGAGGACTCCGATCATGGTGATGCCGATCAGGACGTACAGGGCCCGCTGGATCATCGAGCTGTCCACGTTCAGCCCGGAAATCCGCCCGCCGGAGCTCTTCCCGCCGCCGGGGCCGCCGTGAGTGGAGTTCCCCGCGCCGGAGCTGTTGGTGGCGGCGGGTCTGAGCGCCGCGGTGCTGCCGGCCGCCGCTCCGGGAGACGCATCCGGCGCCGCGGCCACCAGCAGCCAGCAGGTCGGTACAAGAACCGCCGAGACAAGTCCCCAAAAAGTCATCCTAACACCCACAAACCGACCGGAACTCAGGAACAACACCGGCGGGACACGGTTTTCACTTCACACACCGGGACCGAGAGGACGAACCGGGTCCAGATCCACCTAAAACTCAAGTGTTGATTTCACAAAGTAAAAAATCCCCAAAAACTAGGAAGTTCATATCCACCTACCGATGACGTCAGAGAACAGCCTGGAGCAACGTGTCCCTCAGTTTGACTCGCAGGATTCTCAGGTAACTTCTGCCAACCAATCACAAGGCAGACACCTGCGAGTCTGTGCGCAGGGTTTAAAATCACCCACTCATTCACGCAACAGCTTTAGCCCAAAATTAGGAACTATTTTCAATCATATTCACATCAGGTGTGAGCCGAACTGAAGAGCGGCCTGTGCAAATGTAGAAAAACAGAAAACACATTTCACAGACAATGTTGATAAGAGAAAAAACATCAAATCATTAGATTTATGAATGGAGTTTGTTGTAATGTCTGATGAATGACAGGATTTATGGCTGTTATGAATGTAATGTTAGTTTTTTTCATCACAGTTTATAAGAGGACACAAAATTTATAGGACAAAATAGGATTTTAGCATCACTGAGAATTTAGATTACCCATATAATAGTTAGTAAAATGAACAATACGCTCCAGAAAACGTGACATTTCTTGTCAAAAGTTACAAAATGTTTTTCAGATATTTCAGCTTAGATGTAAGCTGAACTGAAGAGCGGCTCCTCCAAATGTAGAAAAACAAATAAATCACATTTTACAATCACTGTAGACGTGCTGATGAGAGAAAATGCATTCAATCACTAAAATTCTGAATGGAGTTTGGTGTGATGTCTGTCTACAGATAGCAGGAGGTGCAGACATGCAGAGGGATATTTGTGACATATAGATATGTGAATGCAGTTTTACGTGACATCAGTTAATGTAATGATTTAACAGTATAATACTCTCTTATCAGCGGAGGCATGTAAACTGTAAAATATGATAAATGATCTTTGGTAAAGATCAGGAGCTGCTCTTTAAATCTGCATCCATTCACAGAAAATCAAAGCGTATTGATCCTCGGAGGAAGAATCAGTCGCTGCAGCTGCAGTCTGATCAGTCAGCAGCTGTCGGCCACATGTGACCTTTGGGCCACTTTCACATGTAACAGACCAAAAAATTACACGTCACGTCATGTGACCTCACATGTTCACTGGAAGGGTCAAAGTTCAGCATCACGTTGTTTACAAGCATCTAAACCTTTGAAACTCAAACAAATTGGTTTGATTTGAGGTTTTTGTTGTTGTTGTTTTTTTTTTAAAAAAAAAAAAAACAAAATCTGCAACTTGGCAAAAAAAAAAATACTGTAAGTTGCAAGAAAATTATTAAAAGTTTTACAAGAAAATTACCTGAAAATCAGCTTAAAGAAAGAGAGATTGAATTATTAGAGCTGGAAATTCACAGATTAAACAAAAATACACAATCTGGACAAAATGTATGCCATGACATGAACACAGCCAAAATTATTAAAAAATGAAGAATGTAAAGTGCTTAAAATGCATCAAACAGTCCCTAAGGGAAAAGCTGGGCGATAAAACGATAACGATGTTAATGGCGATAGGACTTTTAAAAAATCCATCAGTAGATTAACTTTGGTCACAAACATGTTTTTTACATACGTGTCAGACGAAGTCTGTGTGGTTTTGTTGGAGATCAGACGTCCGTGAAATGTTCAGATGTTTTCAGAGATAAACCCATAGAAGAGTTAAAGACGTAAAGTTAGGAGATGATGTGTGTTGGTGTGTTTGTGGACGTGAGTGTTTGTGTGTTGCAGGTCACAGCTGGATTCAGGCCTCGGCGGGGACATCTGGACGCCGTCAGGTCTCGGCTGGTCCTCTGTCTCGTCCTCCTCTGCGTCCTGACGATGTCTGCTGTTTCCCTGCAGCCTTTTAACCGATGACCGGCGAGCACGCTCACATCTGGACCATGACGTCACTCAGAGGTAATGGCGCTCACCTGTGCGTCCTGATGCTCGCAGCTGTCCTCGTCTCAAACACCAGCCACAGTCTCACTGTGTTGATGCAGAAGTCACAAACTGGATCAAAAAAATGTGGAAAATATTCACGTTCACCTGCTCCCGCCACTGAAATTCATCTAAATTACAATAAATTAAATGTACTTTTTGGAGATCAACTCTCTATTAAAATATATAAAAGCAAATATTTAATTTAAACAAGAAACTGGAGCAGAGAAACAGGTGGTTGTTGTTGTTGTTGTTGTTGTTGTTGTTGTTGTTGTTGTTGTTGTTGTCAGCAGAGGTTTGGCCCACATGAGGGCGCTCTGATGTTTCTCCTCACCGAGTGGACTTCAGTCCGCTTTATGAAGGAGGGCCAGAAAAAACCGTCAGCGAGTTTAATAATGATTCTCAGATATTTGTTGGGGGGAAAGGTGGGTTTGGTTTTTATTTTGGCTTTATGAGAGAGGCAGACAACTTCAATGGCTGTATCTTGTTTTTTATTTCACTGCTGATTTTTAAAGAAAACATGCAGGGTTGGTCTTCGCAAATGACCAAAATTACATCGTTCATCACAGCCAGAAACTATAAGAACAGAGATTGTCAGTGGATTTTCAAATTTCTTCCAGTCTTTGAAAAACTTCATGTGTGACAATGTCTATAAGAAAAGAAAAAACATAAAATATAAAACATACATATACATATACAGTACATATACATATAGGTACATACACATATAAAACCAAATAAAATTCGGATATTTCATCTAAATCACTTAATTTTACATCTCATGGGGTTTTATTTCTTTAAAATGTTTGATTTTTTCTTTAAATGGCTATTATTTTTTCTATAAAAAATGAGGCTATTTTTTTGGCAATAATATCTTTAAGGAGTTTTGGCGCTTTATTTTCCTTTTAAAGAAATTAAGTCTTTTTTGTGGAAAAACATTTGGTGAAATTTTTCCTGGTATTTTTAAAATATTTCTTTTGAAAAAAAATGCTGAGTGATTTATTTTTCTTTTGAAAACTGCCTTTTAATTTTTTTATTTTTTTTTTAATGGCGAGTTCTCTTGTCTGTAAGAAAATTGTGATTTTTTTTTTTTCTTTTTGAATTTTTGGGCGATTTTTTTCCCTTTTAAAAGTAATTCATGTTTTTTTGTTGTTGTTTTGCAGAATATTTGAGTTGTGTTGCTCACGTGTGTCGGTGTGAGAGTTGCGGGTTTGATTCCCGCAGGATCAGAGGCTCCAGATGTCACGCTAATGTACATTTCTGTATTTAGGTTATTGCTGTATTTAGCCACTGACTGACGGAGCCGCCGGCCAATGAGAGCGCGGCTCTGCTCCGCGCCCCGCTGTGATTGGCTGCTGCGGTGACGGGGGGCGGGGCGCTGAGATTACAGCAGCATCTCGGGCTGCAGAGCCGCGGACATCTGGAGCCGCTCCGCCGGGAATCAAACCTCCGAGCATCGACACCCCGCTTCCTGCCCGCCCGGGGGCCAGCGTCTGATTCCGGGGAGAAGGCCGCCGGGCTCCGGTGCCGCCGTCCGGCTCCGCGGGCCGAGCTGCACCGGGAGGCGGCTGCGCTCCGGAGGGACCGACCGACCGAGCCTGCCGGTAAAAACACGGAACTCCGGCTGAAACCCGGGAGGAGGGGTGATGGACTGAAGTGATCCGACATCCGAGAGGGGTTAGGCCCGATGGAAGCTGCGACACACCCGGAGCGTCCCGGTCCCGGTTGCTGCTGCGCTCTGGACTGAGGACTCTGTGCGTCTGTGAGGGTCTGAACACATTAATTTCTCCTTCAGTTTGTCTGATCTTTGCTCTGATTCACCAGAGTTTCTCCTCCTCCTCCTCCTCCTCCTCCTCCTCCTGCTGGTCTGGATTAGAGCCCATCAGGATCATGAATCATCCACCCTCTGCTCCTCTAATCTGGGTTTTACCGAGCTGGATTTAAATCTGAGATCTGATCTGGATTACTCTGCTCCTGGATCTGATCGGGTCTCATCTGACCCGGTCTGAGCCTGGTCTGGTCCTGATCTGGTCCCGGTCCTCTGGTCCTGGTCTCAGGGAGTCCTGCTGTCACCATGCCGACGTCCCGGCCGGGTTCGGCGGCGGTGGAGTTCTGGGTGGACGGGTCGCGGCGGGACGGGGCGGTGGAGGAGTTCTACACCCTGAGCTCGGAGCTGGGCAGGTCTGGACCACATTCATGGGGGGCACAGGGGTAAAGCGGCACGCTGGGGGGGTTAGATTACATGGACCCTCATTGGAGCAGGGGTGATCACATGACTGGTCCATGTGATCCTCCTCAGAGGTCTCTACAACAAACAGACATGAAGGGGGACAGTCATGTAGGACAGGGATACTCAATTTATAGTCCCCGAATCCTGGAAATGTCCTAAAATCCTGAAAATGTCCTAAAAGTCGTAAAATCCGAGAAATGTTTGAAAAATCTTAGAAACATCCTAAAATCTGAGAAATTTCCTAAAATCCAGGAAACTTTTCTTAAAAAGTTCTAAAATCTTAGAAATGTCTTAAAATGTGAGAAACATGTATGGGGCCCCTGGCCTGCTGATATTTTTCAGAAGTGGTCCCCAAACACAGTAAGTTGAGCGTCCCTGCTGTCGGGGTCTGTGGTGGACCACACCTTCAGGACTGGAGCATGAACTCCCAGTTAAACCAGTAACATGGAAATATTCTGACGGGAGGCTCGTAACAAAACTACTGGCACAAAGATGGAACAAGTCTCCGTTCTGCCCGATGACGTTTTAAATAAAGAAGCTTTTTCATTAATGATTCGCTTTAACTTCAGTCAGAAAACAGACACCGAGCCGCGGCTGCGGCTGCGGCTGCGGCTGCGGCTCGCTACAGGAATTCTGTTTTCTGCAGCTTTTAATTTCCATTTTTTTCCAATGATAATTTCTGTTTTTGCAGCTTTTGGTTGCAATAAATGGTGTCATTTTGGTGATTTTTAAAGAAAACATGGCTAATAAACCCATGAGAAAGAAAAAAACAATTGACAATTATTTTTCATCAGAAGCCACCAATGATCATGAAAATCACGAACATTTTTTAAGAAAAAAAAACATGACCCAAATATTTCAAGACACAAAAATCACATTTTTTTTTTTTTAAAAATTACCAAAATAAAAAATGCAAAAGTTTGTTTTTTTCTGGAAGAAAAAAAAAACACAAA
>NW_024637171.1:0-368 GCF_008729295.1 Plectropomus leopardus
GTGTGTGTGTGTGTGTGTGTGTGTGTGTGTGTGTGTGTGTTCACTATTTTCTTCTATCCCAGTTCCCCAATGACTCGCAGAGTGTGAAAGCTGCCGGGTTTCGGTGTGACAGTTCTTTACCTGCTTTGCCAATCTGAACAGCGAGTTTGGTGAGTTTGCCCTGAAGCACACTCTTCTCTTTCTTCGGAACATTGGTCTTCTTCTTCTCTCTGTCCTCCACCTCCCCTCCTTCTGCACTTTTCAGGGGCTGCATTTCCATGGCAACACCCCCATCCTGCTTCTTGGCTGAAAACACACACACAAACACACACACACACACACAAAATGTAAAAACATGTACAGTATACTCTCTTAAGCACCGATTCTGC
>NW_024637172.1:0-376 GCF_008729295.1 Plectropomus leopardus
GTGTGTGTGTGTGTGTGTGTGTGTGTGTGTGTGTGTGTGTTCCCACCTTTGTCCTCCAGTGAGTTGTTGCTCAGGTTGAGTGTGTGCAGCGTGCAGGCGGGGTTTTGTGACAGGGCGCTGGCCAGTTTCTGAGCGAAATCGCTGAAGAAGAGAAACAAGACGTCGCCGTCAGTGAGCGCGTTTACACAGCGTGTGATGTCATCAAACTCAGTGACCTTTCACCTTTCATCAAACACAATCAACACGCTCAAAAACACACATCTGACACGCTGAACGGACTTTGTGTCCTGATAACAAAACACTTTATTGACTTTAATTTAAGTCTGAGTCTGAGGAAAACATAAAATTCATCAAGTCATTTGTGTATGTACTATAT
>NW_024637173.1:0-482 GCF_008729295.1 Plectropomus leopardus
TTTTGTGTGTGTGTGTGTGTGTGTGTGTGTGTGTGTGTGTGTGTTGTTTTGTTTTTTTTTCCAGGCTTCACCACCCTCACCTACCTGCGTGTCCACGCTCAGAAGCACCACGGTCAGGAGTGGAAGGAGAGCGGCGGGGCACGGGGGGGTTTCGGTGGGACGGGGGCCGGCGGGGTGCTGCTCTGCCAGCTGTGCGGGGTGCAGTGCAAGACGGCAACACAGCTCCAGGGGCACATGGGCACCCACGCCAACCAGCCCACCCCCGCCCCCGGCACCACAAGCCCCACTCCCCCCACCCCCAGCTCCCCGACCCCGCGCTCCCAGCGTGCTAGCTGTGGGGCTGGGGCGCAATACTGGAGCAGTCAGTTACCAGCAGTCCCACTGCGCTAGCACTGGACACAGTGACGGCCACACTGGTGGTGCCCACGGGACCAGCGCTTGTGGGGTCGGGGACTGGGTCGCCCTGGTTGGCGTGGGTGCCC
>NW_024637174.1:0-346 GCF_008729295.1 Plectropomus leopardus
GTGTGTGTGTGTGTGTGTGTGTGTGTGTGTGTGTGTGTGTTGAGTCAAACAAACTACCCCTCCCTGAGTCACCTTATCCAACACAGAGCTGCCAGAAACACTTAATTGTTAATGTTTGTCTAAGTCAGCTGCTGCCATTTATTGTATAAAACTTAGGACAAAAGTATTCTAATTTGTAAAAAAAAAAACTAAATTCTCTAACCTCTCTCACTCTTGTTTTATTATCTGCTTTTAGTAAGAGATTTTTTTTAAAATTCTGGCTCTGATTTTTTGTAGTGAGGTGATTCAGATGCTGCGTATCCCCTCTGATGTTTGCTTTTTCAAGTCAATACGAGTGTCTAACTGT
>NW_024637175.1:0-492 GCF_008729295.1 Plectropomus leopardus
GTGTGTGTGTGTGTGTGTGTGTGTGTGTGTGTGTGTGTGTGACGACACACATTTAAACGCTGACTTCAGTGGTTCTTCCTGTTTATGTGCGGCGTGTATTTCTGTCGGCACACGACGACAGAGTCGAGGTCGAGTCTTGGAAATAAATCAGGCTCCACACAAACTTTAACCAAGAAACTTCATGGAATTAAATGACATTATTTTATAAATATACTGTTTATGTTTTTTAAAGGAACAAGAGTAGAACTGAATATTTAAATACAAATTAGGGACTGTTTGTTATTTATGAAGGGGGGGGGGGGTAGATAATGTTTTAGGCTCTGGCTTTAAGGGACGGGACCATCAACTGTAAATAGCTGGAACTGTTGTTGTTGTTTTCTTTAATTCTTTTGGGTGATTTTAAAAGAAAAAAAGATTTGTTGATTTTTACTTTCATTTTTTGGCTTTTTTTTTTCCTCCATCAAATGTTTTGCCTCCCAAACCTGAAGGCGT
>NW_024637176.1:0-369 GCF_008729295.1 Plectropomus leopardus
GTGTGTGTGTGTGTGTGTGTGTGTGTGTGTGTGTGTGTGTGGCTCTAAAATGGTCAGTTTAGTTGTTAAGTTTCTAAAAATATGTCCTGAGGGGAATTCCCCCAGACCCCCATCAAAAGGGTCGGGCTGCAGAAGGTGAAGGCTAAAAATGTGCATGAAATGTTTGTCTGATTTTTCATGTTTTTGAAGAAAACTGTTAAAAGAATATATGATTCTGCAAGACAAATTAATTTATGATGAAAAAGGGGCTGCACTGACACTAACTTACATTTTTTAAAAAATTAATCTATTGACACGTTTCTTGATAAATTAGTTAACCGTTTGGTCTATGAATTGTTAGAAAAATGCCCGCCACAATTACTTTAAGCT
>NW_024637177.1:0-219 GCF_008729295.1 Plectropomus leopardus
GTGTGTGTGTGTGTGTGTGTGTGTGTGTGTGTGTGTGTGTGGCCCCGAGGCTCTCTGGGGAGGATCTTCAAGGTGAACCACATGCAGAAACAGAATACACTTCCTCAGGATACAACTTTTCACTATCAATTTAAGGGGTCATCGTCAAAAAATGGCAGCATATGTGAAGTTATTGTTTAGGAATGGTACTTTTTTTACCCTCAAGTACTCTCCAGCCTC
>NW_024637178.1:0-851 GCF_008729295.1 Plectropomus leopardus
GTGTGTGTGTGTGTGTGTGTGTGTGTGTGTGTGTGTGTGTCTGGACGGCTGGCAGGAAGTGGGGGCTGCTGCCTTTGATGGTCACACTCCCTCAGATGTGTCATTGCTACAGACGGTGGCTCGGGCTGACACGCCGTGTCTCTGCTCGTTGGGCTCTTGCCACTGAAAAACAACAGCCCTTATAGTTACCTCAACACACACGTAAAAACACACCTAATTCACACAGTCATTCTGCACACACAAAAAGAAAAAGTGGCTTCACACGGGGCCGTTCCACCTTTCCACTTTACTGTCAGTGATAATCGCTTCTGGCGTGTGACCGTGCCGGGCTCTTTGTCTATTGGTCGCGCCTGTCACGCAGCCGGTGAGGTGTGTGTGTGTATTTATGTGCGTCGCCGTGCTCTGGCCGCGCCGCAGAATTGCAGGGAGGCTCCTGTTACATTGTTATTCTAAACAGGGTGTTTTCAGACGCTCGTCCTCGCAGTCATTCAGCTGAGCAATCTGTCAGATTCGCTCCCCTTCCCTCCCTCTTTCTACCTCCAGGGACCAAACTGTGAACTTAACACACTCGGCTCTGATGACTTCCCTGATGGTGCAAAAAACAGCCAACTCCACAGCTGTAATGTTATTGCTGGAGTGGCTTGAATGTTGCATTGTTCCTCTGGTTTAAAGTGTGTGTGTATGTGTGTGTTACATATTGAGAGCGAGGGTGGGGAGTGTGTCATAATTCCAATCTCTTCCCGGTAACCCGCAAAATGCCGGGGTGGGGTGAGGTTGTGTTTTCTCTGAGTGTGTGTGTGAGTGTGTTTGGGGGGGGGGGGGTGTTGGGGTGGAGATGAAAGTGGAAAAGC
>NW_024637179.1:0-519 GCF_008729295.1 Plectropomus leopardus
GTGTGTGTGTGTGTGTGTGTGTGTGTGTGTGTGTGTGTGTACCTAGGCAGATTCTGGATGTGAGGTTCTGCAGGAAAGTGTCCTCGAGCAACACGGCATAGTTGTCCAGCACGATGGAAAAACCTGGTTTGGGATCGCTCTTACAAACCAGCTCTCCCAGCTGCTCCTGGTTGGGCTCGCGGCCGGAGTAGTCCTTCACTCCCAAACCGCCCACCTGCGCCGCAGGAGAAGAGACTTTCAGATTAAAAAATACTTGTTTTTCAGTTTTGGTTTTTATAGTTTCCTTCAAACACGAGAAACAGCAATATTACAACTTTTACATAAACTTAATCACTTAATCCCAAGAATGACAAAAAAGACTATAATAATTAAAATAAATATAAATACAACTGAATAAGTTGAAACATTAAAACAGCAGACAGTACATTTTGAAAAAGCATCTACATAATTATGTACAAATTTAGAAAAAGACGGGTTACATTACTGAGAAGAAAAAATATACCAATATTACTACTACAT
>NW_024637180.1:0-4700 GCF_008729295.1 Plectropomus leopardus
CGTGGATCACATGAGATGATGATAATAACAATGATGATGAGGATGATAATAACAATACATGAGACTTTTGTTGACTCATGAACACTTTACATAGGACTTATATAAAAATATGACGGTAAATTCCTTTGTAAAAACAGTAGTAAAACAGTAAAAAGCAGTAAAAACTAAATGAATGAATAAATAACGAGTATGCAGATCTGTGGTCATGTGATCCACGTCCTCAGCAGAGCTCGTCACTGTACCACGTTACTGTGGTTTCAAATGTTTTCCAGTGTTGTGATAGAAAAATACATAAAAAATCAGTGTGATATTTTCCTTTTTTAAAACTGTAAATTCAGGAAAAGCTTCAGTTCTTCTGTCATCAGAGTTTTCAGTTTTTGCAGTAAAATGTTTGTCGTGAACTGAAAAATCATCCGATTCATTTTTCTGATTTAAGACCAAAAGTTTCATTTATATTTGTAATATTCAGAATTTACACCGTTAAGAAATCAGTACTTGCCGTCCATTAACCCCCTCCGGTCCTCAGTGGAAAACCAAAGAAAAATACCAGAGAAAAAAACAAACAAGCATACAAACCAAAAACACGGTAAAGTTAAAAAAAAAAAACAAGACAGAAAACAGTAACATCAACAACAAAAGCAAGAAAATTATTAAAGGAAAAAATAAAACAAACAACAATGACTTAAAAATCTTTAGAAAGTAAATAAAATAAACATCAGTGCTCTTTAAAAAAGCCAGGGGAAAAACGAAAGTCACTAAAGGGTGAAAATAAAATTAGTGACATACGAATATATTTAAAAAGAAACCAATCTTAAAGTAATTACAGCATATACATTAAAAACATATTTATAATAGAAACTAAATAAAAAACATCAGTAAATTTGTTCCAATTAAAAAAAAAAATGTTTTTAAAAGCTACGGAAGAAGAAGAACATTTATTCATTTATAATGATCATAATTACAATTTTAAATTTATGTTTAAAAATAATGATAATTTTGTTGGCACTTTCCAGGCTGTTTCTTCTTCTTGTTTAGGTGTTTTTCTCTTTCGTGGCTCGTTACTTCTTTCCATGTTTTTGGAGGAAACATAAGCAGTTTGTTTGAAAGGGTTAATAAACAGGTTTAACCCCTTTTATCCGTCAGATCCTAAACTCTATGACGGCTGACAGATTTAATATGAATCTGTTCACACGCTGATCAGCTGCGTCCTGCAGGCTCTTCTTCCACTTCTTCTTCCTCTTCGTCTTATTCCTCTTCTTCTTCTTCCTCTTCGTCTTCTTCCTCTTCTTCTTCTGCTGTTTAATCCTCATTAGCGTCTCGGTGCAGCTTAACCTCTGACCGGCTGACAGAGGACACTGCAGTGCATTGTGGGATGTCTGTTGGCGGTGTAATCAGACCTGCGACAGTCGCTCGCTCGCTCAGACGGAGCAGGACGTCAGATCAGAGTCAGATCTGAATTCGGAGTCGGTCGCTGTGAGAAAATGTGAATTTACGGCAGCAGAACATAAACTGATCAATAAGATCAATAACTTCACATTATTCATCTTATATCGGAGCTCCGACAGTCATTGAAAAACCTGGAAAAGTCCTGGAATGACCTGTATAAGAACACATGATGTGTTCAAGGAGCGTCTGAAATATGAAAATCCAACAGCAGTTTCTGTTTTCACAGTTTCTGGCGGAGATTCGTGCGGTCGCCGAAACGCTTAAAGAAACTCACCGAAAAAATCAGAATAAAAAAAAATCAACAGATTTTCCTTTTTTTTTAAAAAAGAAAAGAAACATTTCTCACATTTGTACTGTAGTAGTATTAGTATTTGTACTGTAGTAGTATAAGTATTTGTAATGTAGTAGTATTAGTATTTGCACTGTAGCAGTTTTAGTATTGTACTGTAGTAGTATTAGTATTTGTACTGTAGTAGCAATGGTATTTGTACTGTAGTAGTATTAGTGTTTGTACTGTAGTAGCAGTGGTATTTGCACTGCAGTCGCAGTAGTATTTGTACTGCAGTAGTAGTGGTAATAGTACTGTAGTAGCAGTAGTATCAGTACTGAGCTGTTTGTTGTTGCAGTATTTTTAAATCAGTCGTGGCGAAAACGCTGACAGGAAGTGACACGGTGTTGGACAGAGTTCAGCGGACAGGAAGTGACCTCGCTGCTGACCCGGCTGAAGGTCAGGCGTGTGCATGGCGTGTGCGTGGCGTGTGCGTGGCGTGTGCGTGGCGTGTGCGTGGCGTCACCTTAAAGGACGTAGTGAAAGAGGAAGTTTGTCCCTCAGTGGACTGAGTCAGCGTCTCTAAACTCAGCACTCACTGCAGCATTAATCTGCCGCTGAAAGTAGTCCCTCCTGTTTGTTTTACAATTTTTTTACTTTTTTTAAAATAAATTTTATTTGAATTGTTTTTTGTTCATTTTGTGAAACTTTTTTTGGAGGGGACACAGAGAATCAACAACAACAAACAACAACAACAATCAACAACAACAAACAACAGCAACAAAAACAACAACCAACTCTTGATGATTACTCATGTTTTTACATGATTATAACATCTTCTCTACATGACAGTAACGTGAACATGACAGTAACACGTGTACATAATACTAACGTGTACATGACAGTAACACGTGTACATGATACTAACGTGTACATGACAGTAACACGTGTACATGATACTAACGTGTACATGACAGTAACACGTGTACATGATACTAACGTGTACATGACAGTAACACGTGTACATGATACTAACGTGTACATGACAGTAACATGTGTACATGACAGTAACATGTACATGACAGTAACACGTGTACATGATATTAACGTGTACATGACAGTAACATGTGTACATGACAGTAACACGTGTACATGATACTAACGAGTACATGACAGTAACGTGTTCATGACAGTAACACGTGTACATGATACTAACGTGTACATGACAGTAACATGTGTACATGACAATAACATGTGTACATGATACTAACGAGTACATGACAGTAACATGTGTACATGACAATAACATGTGTACATGACAGTAACATGTACATGACAGTAACGTGTACATGACAGTAACATGTGTACATGATACTAACGTGTACATGACAGTAACATGTGTACATGACAGTAACACATGTACATGATACTAACGAGTACATGACAGTAACGTGTACATGACAGTAACACGTGTACATGATACTAACGAGTACATGACAGTAACATGTGTACATGACAATAACATGTGTATATGACAGTAACATGTACATGACAGTAACGTGTACATGACAGTAACATGTGTACATGATACTAACGTGTACATGACAGTAACATGTGTACATGACAGTAACATGTGTACATGACACTAACGTGTACATGACAGTAACACGTGTACATGACAGTAACGTGTACATGACAGTAACACGTGTACATGATACTAACGAGTACATGACAGTAACGTGTACATGATACTAACGTGTACATGACAGTAACGTGTACATGACAGTAACATGTGTACATGATACTAACGAGTACATGACAGTAACATGTGTACATGACAGTAACACGTGTACATGATACTAACGTGTACATGACAATAACATGTGTACATGACAGTAACGTGTACATGATAGTAACATGTACATGACAGTAACGTGTACATGACAGTAACACGTGTACATCACAGTAACGTGTACATGACAGTAATGTGTACATGACAGTAACGTGTACATGATACTAACGTGTACATGACAGTAACATGTACATGACAGTAACATGTGTACATGATACTAACGTGTACATGACAGTAACACGTGTACATGACAGTAACGTGTACATGACAGTAACACGTGTACATGACAGTAACGTGTACTGATCTGATGTCTTTCAAACTTGTCAGATCAACAGCTCCTACTGATGGAGGTTCACTGTCTCCTTCTCTCTCTCCTCTTCTCTCCTCCTCTCTCCTCTTCTCTCTCCTCTTCTCTCTCCTCTTCTCTCTCCTCTTCTCTCTCCTCCTCTCTCCTCCTCTTTCTCTCCGCTCTCCTCTTCTCGTCAAAAAGACAGAAAATGGAGAGGTTTTATTTTCTGTGGAGAGGAGGAGTGTGACGGTCAGGAGGAGCAGAGTTTGTCTTTGTGCTGACAACATTCACACCAACAACATTCACACAAACAACACTCACATCAACAATATTCACACAAGCAACACTCACATCAACAACATTCACACAAACAACACTCACACCAACAATATTCACAAAACACTCACACTACCAACATTCACACAAACAACATTCACACCAACAACACTCCCACAAACAACACTCACACCAGCAATATTCACACCGACAATATTCACACAAATAACACTCACACCAACAACATTCACACAAACAACACTCACACCAACAACATTCACACAAACAACACTCACACCAACACTATTCACACAAACACTCACTCCAACAACATTCACACTACCAACATTCACACAAACACTCACACCAACAATATTCACACAAACACTCACACTACCAACATTCACACCAACAACACTCCCACAAACAACACTCACACTGACAATATTCACACAAACAACACTCACACAAACAACACTCACACCAACAATATTCACACAAACACTCACTCCAACAACATTCACACAAACAACACTCACACCAACAATATTCACACAAACACTCACACT
>NW_024637181.1:0-442 GCF_008729295.1 Plectropomus leopardus
GTGTGTGTGTGTGTGTGTGTGTGTGTGTGTGTGTGTGTGTAAAATCGGCAGTAGACTTTAAAGATTAAGATTTAACACACATAAAATTTAACAAATCACAGTTTCATTTTCTTGTGTGTGTGTGTGTTGCAATATTAAAGTTACAGTATGTGCTTTTGAAGAAAGATCGTTTATTGCTGAGTCTCACTCCCTCGAGTTTCTTTATTTGACTTTGGAATGAGACTCAACAATAAACGATCTTTCTTCAAAAGCACATATTGTACCTTTAATAAAGAAATACAGGGTTCCCACACATTTTAATGGACATTTCAAAACCTTTCCATGATATTTCAAGGATTTTTTTTTTCTTGCCCCACTCGCCTGGTGTTTTTAAATCATATCAGATTCAAAGTCTAAACGCAATTTCAGCTGGTGGAGAAAAGGGGGATGAGACAATGTTTTA
>NW_024637182.1:0-498 GCF_008729295.1 Plectropomus leopardus
GTGTGTGTGTGTGTGTGTGTGTGTGTGTGTGTGTGTGTGTAAAGAGATATTTGTGAAGTGAGGTGTCGGCTGGTTGAAGGTGTGAGACACTGAGAGCTGATCACAGACGTTAACGCTGATATTTATATTCACTAATATTAATATCTCACACAACCGCAGTGTACACGCCTTAAAATGGACAACTGTGGAAGTAAAACTGTGTACTCTGTGTACCTATATTTATTCATCTCTGCAGAACATGTTTATTAGTTATCAGTATAAACCTGTATGCACCTTTATATAGTCTAGATTTCCCTCTATACAGTCTGTATTTATATTTATACAAGTATTATAAATTAGGGACAAATTTGAATTCCATTCTTTAAACTGTGTTTAAAAAATGACAAATATATCTACTTTGTACCCGAAATATTCTGTATATACTTGATATAGTCTGTATATTCATTTATATGATCTGCATGTGCCTGAGCGTATCTATAACTTTAAACATATATTTAG
>NW_024637183.1:0-808 GCF_008729295.1 Plectropomus leopardus
GTGTGTGTGTGTGTGTGTGTGTGTGTGTGTGTGTGTGTGTACCCTTCCAGTGTGGCATTAGTCCTTTCATAACCATGGCAACTCACTGTTTGGTCCTTCCTCCTCTCTTTTCTACCCTCCAACCCCCCCTCCTTTTCTCCTCTCCTCTCCTCTCCTCTCCTCTCCTCCTCCTTCTCCTCCTCCTTCTCCTTCTCCTCTCCTTCTCTCCAACTTTCCTTCTCTCCAGGTATCCAGTCATATCCAGGTTTTAGCCAGAAGAAAATCCAGGGAGTTTCAATCCAAATTAAAGGTAAGGGGGACATATTCAATAATATATAATATTATTCAATATTTAGCATTATTATATTTTGAGAAATCCTCTGGCGAACAGAAACTGATGCATTTAAAAAAAAGGAATTGTTTGGAAAAAATGCAGCTGAAAGTGTGGATTAGCACAAATGACCACAATGGATGAAAAGACAAAAAAGTGCCACCTGAAGAAATCTAAACTGCTTTAACCCCTTAAAACCAGGATCTACATCAGTTTTTTGTGCTGTGTTCAGACCCCTTATAAAAACATTTAAATCCTTCAAGTGTAATCAAATTGGTTTGATTCTATCAAAAACATGAAAAAAGGTAATAAAATCTTACCAAGAAATGTCCTGCAAATTACACAAATGAATATTAAATGAGGCCAGATATTGACCTGAAAATCAGCAAATGAGAGAGGAGAGAGAATCATCAGAAAATTAAAAAAATCATGAGAGAAATATCAAGAAATATATATTTGTATATAGTTTAAATTCATCTAGAAAGCCTTTTTGTTTAT
>NW_024637184.1:0-240 GCF_008729295.1 Plectropomus leopardus
TGTGTGTGTGTGTGTGTGTGTGTTTTTGGAAGTGTGGGGAATGCAAATTGCGTATGCATGTCACTGCTTAGAGTAAAGCTTGTAACTTGACTTATACATGCATACTTTAACTAAGACAGACAGAGAATTCTAGGGGAAAAAAACAAATGCAGCTGCATTTGTGTTTTTTTTCTCTAATTCTCTGTCTGACTGACTGACTGATTTCCCCACAGACAGACATGTCTAAAATAAATAAATATA
>NW_024637185.1:0-381 GCF_008729295.1 Plectropomus leopardus
TGTGTGTGTGTGTGTGTGTGTGTGTGAGATGCAATTACAGCTTATTTGTGATTCTTACCACGCCCCAAACTGCTAATTCAGCTTTCTGTAATTTTCACTCTTGTGTCTCCATCTAAACAATTACATGAACTGTGTGAGGCAGAAACACTTTACTGAGTTTAATCAGTAACAAGTATTTGATCTTTGAATTTCACCAAATATTTCAGGTATACGATGCAAGAATTGTCAGAAGGGCAACATGGAGACAATCGTAAATCACGTTTCTTTTTTAAATGTATTTTTTGATATTTTTTGTCATTAATTCAATATAAACAATAGTAGGGGACGACCGATAATGTTTTTTCAGGGCCACTACCAATTTTTGCTAGTTAATGAGACCAA
>NW_024637186.1:0-340 GCF_008729295.1 Plectropomus leopardus
GTGTGTGTGTGTGTGTGTGTGTGTGTGTGTGTGTGTGTGTATGTGTGTCTGTGTGTGTCCGTGTAACTGTAAATGCACGCATATGTGCATAAGCTTTTTATAGTCTTTTGAAAGCCAGTAACATAATAGTGCACTCCATTTTTCTCCGAAATGTCATTCTCACTTTCTCTTTCACCTCTCCCTCGCGCTGCCTCTCTTTCATTTGTCTCTCTCTTTGACAAATAGAAGCGACGTCCATTAGGATGTTTTATGAGGTGATGGTGACACGGGGCACTCTTGACGGCCCCTAACATTGTCTCAGCTCCTCGAACACACACACACACACACACACACACACACA
>NW_024637187.1:0-338 GCF_008729295.1 Plectropomus leopardus
TGTGTGTGTGTGTGTGTGTGTGTGTGTGTGTGTGTGTGTATATCCATATTAGGTATCTGCATCAGGCCACCAGTTTAAATTTCCAGTGGGTGTTGCAGTGTAAAACGTGTGTGTGCCCTGTGGTTACTGTTTATGTGTGTGTGTGTGTGTGTGTACAGAGAATATTACATCACATTCACTTCCTGTCTTGAAATGTTGAAACAGATTTTTAAAGTGTGAAATGCCTAATGCCTGCTCTTTTTTTTTTTTGACTGATTTATGTGATGCTGCCCACCACCACATCAACATTTACTGCCACATATTAATTTTCTATTTTGCTTTTTTGAGTCTTTTGACAA
>NW_024637188.1:0-710 GCF_008729295.1 Plectropomus leopardus
GAGAAAATCTGACATGTATGACAACAGCACCACCTGCAAGTGTAAAATGTTACTGCACGTGTTTGCTGCTGAGAAAACAGCTCGGCTTTGCCAAGAACTTACAAACATCTGCTCTTCTATAATAAAGACGTGCTGTCCTCTTATATAATAATCTAATCTGACAGATTGTTTATGTGTTAAGGAGTTTTGTAGCCAAAGTTACAATAAGACAAAAAAAACCATGGAAACACACACAGCCTACATCCGACCCTCTCACCGTGCTGCTCTACTGACGACACACCGACAGTTTTAATGTCGTCTTCTCCCTCAGTCAGAATAACGATGAGAAAATACATCAAAATCATGTTCTATGTAAATATAAAAAGAAATGTTTTAAAATGCAATCATGAATTTAAAAAAAATCTTTCAGGTATTCTTTGACAATCATACTTTGGACATTTTTATACAACTGTGGTTGTGATGTGTCAAACCACTAAGACCTGACTTTTTTAGATAATTACTTTACTCTTTTTATTATTTATTTCATTTCATTTATTTATTTATTTATTTGACCAATTGTTTTAATTGATTTTCGACACAATTTGCAGGTTTATATTAACCAGTGACTGCTGTCAATGTCACAAGACATGAACATCACGGCAATGAATATTAATTTTTCATCTTCATTGAAATTTCAATTGTATTTCAATTCAATCAAACATGTACAAAGG
>NW_024637189.1:0-243 GCF_008729295.1 Plectropomus leopardus
TCACTCCTGCAATTTGTCACATCAAAAAGGAAATTCGGTAATTGGTCATTTGGTTGGTCCTCTACTTTGTTTCAGACTAAAATGTTGCAACAGGTATTGGATGGATTTGCAGCTAATTTTCTGCAGACGTCGTGATCCCAAGAGGTGGAATCCTTCTGTCTTGTGCATTTCTCCTGACATTTCCTCTAACTCACCTTGAGGTTGGAATTTTATCAAAAAACAATGAATTGATGGATTGCTGTG
>NW_024637190.1:0-326 GCF_008729295.1 Plectropomus leopardus
GTGTGTGTGTGTGTGTGTGTGTGTGTGTGTGTGTGTGTGAAGAGGTGAATGTGACATGTATTGTGAAAGTGCTTTGAGTGGTCGAAAGACTAGAAAACACTATACAATTGCAATCCGTTTACCATTTTGCCATTTTTAAAAAGACATTGATACATGTCTTGATTGGGTTTCCCAAGTCATATATATAATAATCCTTGAATTGTCAGTGTTTAAGTTTGGTTATGTTGGTTTTACCGGAGGTTAAGATAATTTTGTGTCCGTACTATGTTATCTTATTTGTGTGTTTGTTTTCCTTCCAAACACAAACTCCTGGAAATAAATTCAAA
>NW_024637191.1:0-4877 GCF_008729295.1 Plectropomus leopardus
ATATAAAATATATCATAATAAAATAAAAATAAGATGCAAAAAGAAGAAAAATATAGAAGAAATGACCAAAAAAGTGCTGAGACACTTCTTCCACTGTTTAAATAACATAATGATTTTGAAGGCATTTTCTTGTCATCTTTTACTTATTTTATGCAATCTGTGGGACATTTTTTTGTCAAGTTGCTCAGTCTCTCCCCCCGAGCATTTTTAAACAAATCAAACCAATTTGCTCAAAAGGGTGAGGCGGTGTGTAATGGTGCCTGAACGCAGCACCAACAACAAAAAGAAAAAAAAAAGATGTCAGTCCAGTTCTCAAAGGGTTAAACTGGGAGCTGACCAGTGCACTGCAAACCGAAACACGTCTGTGCGTCCTCTAAATGTCTCGTTTATCCGTTTGGGATTTGTTATCCGTCAAAAAGCTGCAGCGTCGAAACAGCAGCTTTTGTTTGTGGTTGGTTATGTTTTGTTACCTTTTGTGCGGAGATATTAATGAGGAGTTAAAATGTAAAACATCCGTTCAATTTTGGAGGATTTTATAGCGGTGAAACAGTCACAAAAACTTCATTTCGCAACTGTGTCGCCGCCATTATGATTCTGGGTTGTCCGAGTGTCTGTTTCGTAAACTCAGCGTCTCTAGAACACCACGAGGGAGTTTCCTCAATTTTGGCACAAACGTTTGTTTTGATTCAAGGATGAACTAATTAGGATTTGGTGGTTAAAGTTCAAGGTCACCGTGACCCTTCGTCTCTCTCATTCTCGTGACAGAAAAGACATCTGTGTCCTGAAAATATCTATACGATGTCTATTCTGGACGTAGCACAGACGCCTTCTCTGGACATTTGCAGGAGATTTTGTATTACGTTTGTTGGAAATTCGTTACATTTGTGGGTGTTTGAGTCCTCATGGACACCTGTGTGTGTGTGTGTGTGTGTGTGTGTGTGTGTGTGTGTGTGTGTGTGTGTGTGTTTGTGTTTGTGTTTGGATTGACACCTGTGTTGAGGCATACCTGTGTGACCTGAACAGATGTGACCATTAAAGCCGGCGAGCCCCTCCCTCGGCGGCTGCAGCCTCGGCGGGGTCACTCCAGGACACACACACACACACACACACACACACACACAAACACACACATGCGCTGGCGGGCGTTTGAAGTGGATGGAGGTGTTTAATTCGTCTTTCAGCGGCTGTATTTATGAGGGAGGCCTGCTCTGCTATGCATGAGGGACATTTACATTTAACACAGCAGGTCGTCCTACATACATAATGACCGGAGAGACAGAGGAAGAGGAGAGGATGAAGAGAGGATGAAGAGACGGAGCGAGCTGCCGAGGGATGAAGGGAAGAAAGAGAAGCGATAGAAAAAGAGTGTGATGGGAAGAGAGGCTTTGAGTGACTCGCCTCGGGCTGAATTTCAATATGAAAGATCTTTTCTATACAGCAGCCTGAAGGTGCAGCACTAACAGGACGACACACGAGTTCACGCCGTGAACTGAGGTGAACCTCGGCGAAAAAACTCCGGGACAACCGGTCTCTGTCTCCTCTGATAGCTGACACCGAGCATCAATATTTCCTCGGATTTTCCGGGATTACGGTTTTTAATTTTGCAAAGACGCCCTGAGACCTGATTTCTCCCCCAAAAATTCCAACATCGCCGACCGTCTCGCAGCCAAAAACTCAGGCAGGCGGGACAAAGTCAACAAGCAGTCCATCTGGCCGTCCACTGAGTCCATTTACTTATGTGGACACTACTGCTTTCTCTCCGAGGACACCTAGGTGTCTGTCAATGTCTCCATTGGCACCTGGGAGTTTGTTGATGTCTCTATGGACACCTGGGAGTTTGTTGATGTCTCTATGGACACCTGGGAGTTTGTTAATGTCTCTATGGACACCTGACAGTTTGTTGATGTCTCTATGGACACCTGCCAGTTCATGGGTGTCTCTATGGACACCTATAGTGTCTCTTCTTGGACACCTCAGAGTTAATTGTCTCTGTCTTCGGGAGGTCAGTCTTTTGATGGGATGTTTGTTGAGGACGTGGACAGTTCGGTCGGGCTGGTTTCACTGACATGAAGTCCTAAGGTGTTTTGAAGCTACTTAAGAGGAAACTTAAAGAGAAAATCTGGATTAATGTAAAATCACCGAGGTGACGGCCCCGCAGCCGTGTTTGACAGCTGTCCAGCAGGGATCAGCTGAGGTTCCTCGGGATGTCGGGGGACAGGAGGACACACTGTAAAGTCCTCTCCATCGCTCCCAGAGAAGGCTTCAGCTGCCGTCGTCCAACACATCTATCTGCTCTAATCCCACGAGCCCGTCTGCACTCTGCTGTAAACCCTCCACAGCACGGTTCAGGAGCGTGGTATACGCACATAAAAGTCAAACCGCCGGAGCACGATGTCCCAAAACATTCACTTCCTCTACATAATGCATCGCAGCCTTTTCTGACGGCGCTGGGAAGCATGTTTAAATTAAGCTGTGGGGGGGGGGGGGGGCTCAAAAAGCTGCCTCATTTACATTATGCATCACTGTAAAAGCTACTGGACCACTTCTGATGACTCTCAGCAAGATGAAGTGAGGATACAGAAACGTCTTCACCGTACGTCATCTCAGGTCACGCCGACATGCGAGTACACATGGACAAGTGTCTGAAAGCTGGGAGAGGAAGAAATCCGGAAACAGCCAAAAAAAAGACATCCTTAAATCCTAAAAACACCCCAACATCCTAGAAATGTGCTAAACTCCCGGATATGTCGTAAAATCCTAGAGACATCTCAAAATCCTAAAGCCATCCTAAAATCCTGGAAATGTCCTAAAATCCAAGAAATGTTAAAAAAATCCTAAAACCATCTTAAAATCCTGGAAACATCCTAAATCCTTAAAACTTCTCAAAACCCTGCAGTGTTCCTAAAATCATAAAACATCCTGAAATCCTAAAGAAATTGTAAAATCCTTTAAAAAAAATCCTAGAAATATTAAATCTTTAAAACATGCTAAAATCCTAGAAATGTCCCTGTGTGTGTGTGTGTGTGTGTGTGTGTGTGTGTGTGTGTGTGTGTGAGAGATCAGGCTTTACATGCTCAGTGTGTTATTTTTACGCTCTGTGTTGAGACGGGATCCAGACGCAGCTGTAAAAAGCAGCTTGTGTAACCTCTGGCTGCAGCGCGTCAGTGTTTTATTGGAGCTCACAGAAAAAGAGCTTACGACACGGAAACATTTGGAGCAGCAGCGCAAACACCGCTGGCTGCGTTCCAGTTCGTTCGTGTGTGTGTGTGTGTGTGTGTGTGTGTGGTTTCCATGCTGATGGGCGCTCGGTGGGTTCCTCTCCAACCCGTGACGTCATGATCGCACAGAGACTTTGAGCTCCTCCGCCGAGCGTGAAATGGAGACCGACTTTGTGGACTCATAAAATGTTTGAGGTTTCAAATCCAATTCGGACATTTCCGCTGCTGCAGCGCTCAACGCTCTGAAGCAGAAAATGTACCCATATTTCTGGAAATCCCTGCTGCGGTGCGTGTCCACGCAGCCTCCCGCTGCATCAGCGGCTCGCTCTCCTTTAACCATTATTCATCCAGACGGAGCGCAGACGGCGCGCAGACAGAGCACTGACAGCACGCAGACAAAGCGCAGACAGAGCACCGACGGAGCGCAGACAAAGCACAGACGGAGCACCGACAGAGCGCAGACAGAGCGCAGATGGAGTACCGACGGAGCACAGACAAAGCACAGACGGAGCACCGACAGAGCGCAGACAGAGCGCAGATGGAGTACCGACGGAGCACAGACAAAGCGCAGACGGAGCGCAGCGTTCCACAAGAGCTGCACAAACACAGCGGGGCCCCACAGGCTTTTTTGAAGCCAACGACTTTTACATCTGGGGCGCTGCTGTCATCCACCAATCTGAAATAACCGTCTCCTGTTGCCATGGTGATTGTAAAGCTTTATGTTTACAGCTCTGATTAAGGGCCACTTTCACAAAGTGACAGGAGGCCAGACGCAGCGGCCCCATACAGGTGTCCGGGATTCAAGGAAATGTAGGGTTTTAGGACATCTCTCGAATTTTAGGACGTTTGTAGAATTTTAGGACGTTTTTAGGATTTTAGTAACTTTCAACGATTTAAGTACATTTCTCAGATTTTAGGATGTTTCTAGGAATTTAGGATGTTTCTAGAATTTTGAGACATTTTAAGGGATTTAGGATGATTCTATGATTTTTTTTTTACATTTCTACGATTTTAGGACATGTCTGGGATTTTAGGATGTTTAAGAATTTAGGAGGTCACATACTGTAGGACATTTCTCATATTTTAGGATGCTTCTGAAATTTTAGGGCACTTCATTTAGGATGTTTCTAGGATTTTGAGACCTTTTTAGGATTTTTGAATGTTTTCATGATTTCAGAAAATTTCTATGATTTTGGTACATTTCTAGTATTTTGATGTTTTTAGGATGAAACAAACATGATTTTTTTGTCTCATATGAAACATGATGATGCCCAAACGTGATTCTTTGCGTTGATCTAACCTACGTAACGTCATGTTACATCAGACGAGGACTTGTTAGATATCGTACGAACTGTTGTATGTCGATATGTTGAATCTGACGCGGTGTCCATCTGTGACGTGAACGCTTACTTCTTTGTTTGTCTCTGAACAGACGGCGGATCCAGTTTGAGGTGCAGCAGTGAGATACTGTGGTGCATTGTGGGAGAAACAAAGGCGATCCTGTTGAGCTGGAAACTCTGAGGCTGCTAATCGTTTTCTGTGATGCCGAACAGGTTTCTGTTACCTGCAGCGAGTTCCCACGAGGTACGAATGAATACACAACGGCGTGGTTAAACTCTCCCTGATGTTGCTGCTTTCCTCACAGTGTGTGTGTGTGTG
>NW_024637193.1:0-408 GCF_008729295.1 Plectropomus leopardus
CTTCCCGTGTGTGTGTGTGTGTGTGTGTGTGTGTGTGTGTGTGTGTGTGTGTGTGTGTGTGTGTGCATGTGTGTGTGTGTGTGTGTGTTTGTGTTTTCTACACCTTACTATGTGCCTATTTTGCCTTAACTTAACCATCCATGACTTTGTTGCCTAATCCCAACCATCATGTCAGTCCATGCTGTTGTGTAAACATAAGGACTCACCATGTGCATTTGTTAACATCACAGTAACAGCATCCTGGAGTCAGTCAGCATGTCTCTGGACTGTGGGAGGAAGCCGGAGACCCCGGAGAGAACCCACGCAGACACGGAGAACATGCAAACTCCGCATAGAAGGGCCCCCGCCCGGACCGAACCCTGTTCCAACCGGGATTCGAACCAGGGACCCTCTTGCTGTGAGGCAACA
>NW_024637194.1:0-211 GCF_008729295.1 Plectropomus leopardus
GTGTGTGTGTGTGTGTGTGTGTGTGTGTGTGTGTGTGTGAGAGAGAAGGGTTTCCCTGAGGCAACAAAAACTAAGTGTATGAAAGGGTCCTCTGATCTGCACTTCTGATGGAAGCTGAAACATACTACACACACACACACACACACACACACACACACACACATATGCAGAGTTTCCTGTTACACAGACAGAGTTCAGCGGTTGAAGTTGG
>NW_024637195.1:0-933 GCF_008729295.1 Plectropomus leopardus
TTTTTTAACTTTTTTTTTTTTTTTGTTTGTTTTTTTTTTAAACTTTTTGGTAATGGTTTTTTATGTCTTTAAAAAAATTGCATTTTTTTCAATGAAATTGTTGGCAATGTTTGTTTTTTGTTTGCTTTAGAAAAATTCTGGTAAGTTTTTTTTTTTAAACATTTCTTGGCAATTTCTTCTGTTCTCTAAATTATTATATAGTAATCTCGCTCTTTTTTTTTTTTTTTTTTTTTAGGAAAACATGCCTTCCAAACCCACAGGCCCACCAAAATAAGAAATCATCAAAAAATGACACCATTCATGACAGTGTAGAAATAGAAATTATCATGCGATTTTCAAAATTTTTACAGTCCATAACACAATATGTGGGACAAAAACGTAGTGAATTTTCCCCGAGCCACTCAGGGAGGCTCAAGGAACAATGTTAGCTTTGGTGAGGGTGAAAAAACAAACCGCTGCCTCACTCACTTTGATAAATAAAGAACAGTCTCTTAGGCCTAATCTTATTCAAAAAACAGGCCACATTATTCTAAAAACAGGGCAATTAAATAGTTACTGTCTCTGAAAAAAAGAAACTGTCTCACTCTGCAGCAGCAAACCGCTCTTCAGAATAAAAGCTCTTCCGCCATTTCTGCTGCCCTGAAACAAGCAAACGTCACAACTCTGCAACTCTGATTTCATTGAAATTTTACCAATTTCCCACCCGTATTTACAACTTTGGAGGGTCGTTCATATGCTCGTAACTCACAAATACCATATTTCTGAGGAGCACTTGACGGCAGCATAAACAGAAGTGACTGTTTCATAAATCAGGTGATGCTCTCTGTTTATCAGCTAAAAATCAATGTGATGAAGAAACTCACCTGCCACAGTAATCAGGTGTAAAGTGGAGCTCTGACGTCCTCTGTTGTTCTCGGCTTCACAGTAATAATT
>NW_024637196.1:0-314 GCF_008729295.1 Plectropomus leopardus
ATGAACCAGCGACTTTAGAGATTGTTTATCTTTCCATCCAGCACCGCCAAGTCTAACCCCGTGTACCCACCAAACGCGATGAAAAATGATCGCGCCTCAAGATTACATACAAAGTCAATGCAAAGACGCGATTTGACGCGTCATTTTGCCGGGCGACGCGATGGACGTGATTGCGCGGCGCATTGGACGCGTTGGACGCGAAATTCGCGTCGCGTCCAACGCCTCGCTTCCAACGCTCGAGTTGAAATAATTGAACTTTTGCGGCGTCGTCGCGTGAAGACGCGCCGCGACAGCCTATCAGCGTTGAGATCGTC
>NW_024637197.1:0-366 GCF_008729295.1 Plectropomus leopardus
TGGATGATGGATGGATGGATGGATGGATGGATGGATGGATGGATGGATGGATAAATAGATAGATGGATGGATGGATGGATAGATAAAACTTTATTGATCCCACATTGGGGAAATTGTGTGTTAGTGCAGCTCAGATACAGATGACAGAAGGAAAATTGCAATTTAAAGAGATGTAAATAAGAAGAGTGGCATTATTTTCTGCACTTTTCTATTTTTAATGGTGATTATTTTTTTTAAATTGTAAATCTTTTAGTGATTAATGTGACCTTTAGTATCTTGTCTTATTATTCTTTGATTGTTTAGTGTGTAGTGATTAAAGTGTGAAGCGTGTGCCGATGAAGCTGCCTGGAGCTGACTGTTGAAATA
>NW_024637198.1:0-457 GCF_008729295.1 Plectropomus leopardus
AGGCATCTGTGTGTGTGTGTGTGTGTGTGTGTGTGTGTGTGTGTGTGTGATGAGAGCGGCTCCTGGTGGCCGTCAGATGAACTGCAGCCTGGAAACACGACTGACTCTGATTGGTGGATTTTACAGGAAGCTCAACAGCTGATGGAACAACAGAACCTGGAGAACACGGTAACACACACACACACACACACAATCAAACACACACACACACACACAATCAAACACAATCAAACACACACACACACACACACACACACACAGAGTTTACAGGATGCGTGATGATGATCTGGTGACGTCTTTTGTTTGTTGATCAGCCCAAATATCAAATAGAATTTCTCTATCTGTGTGTGTGTGTGTGTCTGTGTGTGTGTGTGTGTGTGTCTCTGTGTGTGTGTGTGTGTCTGTGTGTGTGTGTGTCTGTGTGTGTGTCTGTGTGTGTGTGTGTCTGTGTGTGTAT
>NW_024637199.1:0-223 GCF_008729295.1 Plectropomus leopardus
TTTTAGGACAGCAAAACCAGCAAGGGATATCTAAAAAATACTGTGCAAGAGTTGCAGCAGCTGTGTGTGTGTGTGTGTGTGTGTGTGTGTGAGTGTGTGAGTGTGTGTGTGTGTGTGTGTGTGTGTGTGTGTGTGTGTGTTATGTTGTCCGTCTGGCGTGGTGAGAGCAGGCTGGCTCCCCTGTAGAGCACTATCACTCTGCTTGGCTAAACACAATCACACA
>NW_024637200.1:0-237 GCF_008729295.1 Plectropomus leopardus
AAACTAGTGCACACACACACACACACACACACACACACACACACACAGGACGATCCGAATCCATATATATCTATATATATGAAATCTTAGCGACCAGCTGAAAATTGCCAAAAAAAAGATTTTGAAAATGCAGCATGTGTCCTCTGTGACTGACTGCTGTGACCGTGTGTCTTTCAAAGTCTCTCCCTCCACAGGCGAAGTCACACACACACTCACACACAAACACACACACACACA
>NW_024637201.1:0-323 GCF_008729295.1 Plectropomus leopardus
TGAGGTTTTACAAAGTAAAAGTTCCTCCCATGCTGACACTTTCTTTGCACTTTTTAATTAATTAATTTCATCGGCGATCATTAAAGTAAAACTCCAGAACAGATAATCTACAAAATGCCGAATATTGGACCGAATAATTGTCCAGGCAGATAATCTGTCGAATCTATGTCCTTTTTTTCTAATATCTAAGAATATTGGAGAAAAAATTTTGTCATTTAATATTTCTTCTGTTTGCCTTTTTCTTTAATCTTATCTTTATAAAAATGAATCTGATGTTGATGAATTTTTACCGTGCGTCATATTACCACCACTGTAAATATATA
>NW_024637202.1:0-1846 GCF_008729295.1 Plectropomus leopardus
ATTTTATATTTTATTTTATATAAACAACTGTTTACCATTAAGATTTAAAGCTTAGCATGATTAGGGGCGCTGCCACAGTTTATGTGTCAAATCTGCTCTTCACTCCTCCACAAGTTCACCCTCTTTTCTAAATATGGTCAATTCTGGCTCCAAAAATGCAAGATGGCGACAGCTGAAATGCTGATGTCACATTGGCTACATCCATAATTTACACATTGTAGCTAAAACCGTTGGGTTCTTGATAATACTTTTTAAAAGATTTTTTTTAAAAGTGTATGTGTTTGGGGCCAGTATAATCAATTTGTTTTAGTGCAATTTTTCAGCTGATCCAGCTGTGATATTAACACACAGGTACAGAGTTATGAGTGTGAAATCATAACACTATGTTTGTATAAATTTTTATACAAACGTGTTATGATTTCACACTCATAACTCTGTGTGTGTGTGTGTGTGTGTGTGTGTGTGTGTGTGTGTCTCAAGTATGTGTGGAGGGTGGTGATTGGAAGGGGGAGGGCTTCTTACCAGAAAATGTGTTGTGTTGCTATCTGTCCATGATTATGTGGAGCGAATGTGGTGTGTTCACATGGGATGGGTGTGTGTGTGTGCTGTTTTTGTTTTTCTATATTCACATCTGTGTCAAAGCCCCCTGGCCCCCCCCCCCCCAACGCAAACACACACACACGCTCGCACGTATGCACACACACACACACACACACACACACACACACACACACACACACACACACACACAAAAACACAAGCACAGACACCAGCTCCAAGCTCCAAAATCCCCTGAAAGCTTTTGATCCTGCAGAAATGTGGAACTCCCCCCTTTTCTCCCTAGCCCTCTCTCTCTCTGTCTCTGTCTCTGTCTCTGTCAGAAGTGGGATTAAAACTCGCACATATCTATGTTACTCCCAATGTGGGAGTCATTCCCCCTTTTTTCTATCAAATAAAAAAAAAAAACTGGCAGATCCAGAATCAGGGGCAAAAGCATGATTAGGATATGGATGTGTGTTTATAAACACGTATAGGTGCTGCACTGAACTATAGGTGTCAGTGTGTTTGTGACAGCTGTCTCCTCTAACACTGCCGTTCCTGTCTTCAAAAGAGATCCAGCGGGAGCGTACAAGAATGCCGGGAGATCATCGTTTCCCTGATGCTCCCCAAAGGCATTCCTCCTGCATCCCACTCCCACAGCTTTCACCTCGCACCTATACCCGCCGCAGCTGTGCGTACAACATGCGGCGGTAAAGATGATGAAAGTGACTGAGGGGTGACCTAAAAATGTCACCGCAGGAAAACGGGGGGAAAACACAGTAAAGCAAGGAGAAAGAAGGTGAATATTAAGGGTGGAGAAGGAAAATGTGAAATTTGAAGTTTTTTTTCTGTGAATTAGCTTCCTAGTATGCACATGGGACACATGTTCAAGGAGCCAAATAGCACCCCCCCCCCAAACACACACATACACACACACACACTCAAACATATATAACACTTTTGCCAGAGCCACTTTTTCTTTTGCTGACTTTACATTTAAATGAGAGAGGGGATTATCCTAATGTCTGACGCTTAGGGCACAAGTGTGGCGCGCCTCCTCTGCATGTGCGGGATGTATTGGTGTTCATTACGTTACCATGGCGACAGACGGCCAATGGAAGCACAGTGGGGTAAATCTTGAGTCAAAACATTTTTGGAGAGAGGTAAGGAGGGTGAAAGGGGGTTTTTTTGGATTGGGAGGTTTTTTTGTGTGTGCAAAATTGGGGTGGGGAGGAGTGCACTATTAGGATGTTCACACACCCAACACACACACACACACACACACACACACACACACACACACACA
>NW_024637203.1:0-314 GCF_008729295.1 Plectropomus leopardus
CACACACACACACACACACACACACACACACACACACACACTCTGCTTACTCCACACTTCTCAGCAGCCACACAACTTTTTTCTTCCATCCACATCAGACGAGTTAAACGGGGGAAGACCGAACTCTGAAGGGAGAATCCACCGCAGCGTTACAGCGATCAATCAGCCATCAATCAGCCATCTATGAGCAATCAATCAGCAATGGATCAGCCATCAATCAGCGATTAATCAGCCATCAATCAGCCATCTATTAGCCATCAATCAGCGATCAATCAGCCATCTATCAGCCATCAATCAGCCATCTATCAGCAATC
>NW_024637204.1:0-222 GCF_008729295.1 Plectropomus leopardus
TGCCAGCGACACACACACACACACACACACACACACACACACACACATCCATCCTCGTGATGGAAAGACTCAAACTCAAACACGTCCTCTCATGCAGGATTCATCATTTTCATTCATTTCTTACAGAAGAGATATTTGTATTCTGCTGTCACACAGAGGCTGAGATCTTTATCTCTTCACACAGATTTCTTCCTCTAAATATCCTTTTCTACGTCTGCTGAT
>NW_024637205.1:0-269 GCF_008729295.1 Plectropomus leopardus
GTGTGTGTGTGTGTGTGTGTGTGTGTGTGTGTGTGTGTGTGTGTGTGCACGCGCGCACAAGCACGTAAAAGTAGCAGAAGTGGGGTCTTGTGGGTGGTAATTAGCACTTGGATTCACTAATGGCTGTACAGGAAAAGCTCCACACGCTAACAAATTAATAACACACACAGACATACAAACACACACACACACACACAATGCAAAGACTAACTTTGCAGTGCAGTGTGTGTGTGTGTGTGTCAGAGTTGCTAGGCTCTCATTAATACCTA
>NW_024637206.1:0-425 GCF_008729295.1 Plectropomus leopardus
GTGTGTGTGTGTGTGTGTGTGTGTGTGTGTGTGTGTGTGCACACACCTGGAGCCTCACAGGTTCAGAGTTCATGTTTTCTTTAAAAATCACAAAAAAGCCAAAAAATTTTAAGGTAAAAAGAAGTTGCCAAATATTTTTACTTTAAAAATTGCCAAAAATCTACAAAGAAACTTGTCTTCAAAGCAAGTAGAGTGTCCCTGCTCTGAACTCTTTGTCTTTTCGTCTTTCAGTCCCTGCTGGACCCGAAAACCCTCGCAGAGTGCTGGCCCCCAGATGGCTTGATGCCTGGTGAGCGTTCGATCGTCTCTGAGTGAATAAAATGTTTTAAAGAAAGCTACTGATTTTAATATTTCACCTCCAGTAAAACATCAGTCCGACCTCTGATGAGGAAACACTGGAGCCTACGTTTCCCATCATGCAATAG
>NW_024637207.1:0-562 GCF_008729295.1 Plectropomus leopardus
ACACACACACACACACACACACACACACACACACACAGAGTCAGAATTAGGGATGCATGACAGTGGATTTTTTGGGGATATATGAGAACTCATCAGCCAATAACCAAAACCAGTAAATCCAATATTTTCCCATCTGATTTTAGTGATTATCGAGTCTCTGTTATAGTGGAGTAACATCATGTTCTGCATCTTCTGCTCTTCTCATTACGGCCCAAATGAAATATTATGACTTTCAGTGCATGTAACATTCATTCATGTTGTGAAATAAGAAAAATACTTCAACGTATTGTTGATTTTTAGGTACGTGTTCACTTTATCAATAAAGAAAACGCAGAAATAAAACATCACTGAAATATCGGCAGAAATCAGCATGTTGGCCGATTCTGATTATTTCACTTCACAAAGTTAATATCTGCCGACACCGAAGACGAGCTGATAAAATTGTGCCTCGCTTGTCACAATCAAACTTAAAACATTTTAATTCTATTTTGGAAACTTTCTGTGGTTGAAAACAGTCAAGAAATCAGTTTAAATATACAATATCCAGGGTTTTCCATCTTTT
>NW_024637208.1:0-307 GCF_008729295.1 Plectropomus leopardus
TGTGTGTGTGTGTGTGTGTGTGTGTGTGTGTGTGTGTGTGTGTGTGTGGTGAAGCGGTTCCGAAGAAAGAGCTGCAAAGCTTTCTCAGCATTCGCAAAATAGGTATTAATGAGAGCCTAGCAACTCTGACACACACACACACACACACACACACACACACACACACACACACAGACCTATTAGTTCCTCTAATTGAAAGGCAATTAAGCCTCAGGTTTCGCGGTGTGAGCTAAACGCTGGGTGTCTGTTTTCAGCTCCGCTCTGTTTTTAAGCTTTTAACAGACCACAAAGAGCCGGCCACAGAAAC
>NW_024637209.1:0-409 GCF_008729295.1 Plectropomus leopardus
GAACACACACACACACACACACACACACACACACACACACACAGTAAACTATTTTAACTCAATCCCACATTCACCGTCCTCCACAAATACTCAGTAGATGTAGATTAGATGTGTGTTAATCCGAGGTTGAAAATAATCCCCTGAAAATGCCGAATTTTTCCACATTTAGTGACGATTGTTGAAAACTGCAGCGCTCAGCTGTTTGAGGAAATGACTCAGAATTTATTTTTCTGATGTAAAGCATCTTACAGATTAACATCCTCAGCAGGAACAAAGAGGTTTGGATTAATGTTGGCTGTGACCTCTTCTGGGGATCTTTTGACAATTATGAAATAATAAATAAACAATAAACACAATATGAAATATTCAGGTTGCGGATGCTTTGACTGAGCCATTTGTCTCTGTGATC
>NW_024637210.1:0-774 GCF_008729295.1 Plectropomus leopardus
CACACACACACACACACACACACACACACACACACACACACACAGAACCACCAACCCAGCATGTAGTCTTGTCTTCTACCCCCATTTCTCCTTCCAGGAATTTGGGGAAAAAAGCTGTCTCATTTAGCAGATTTCTGGTAGTGTGTTGAAGGTCTTTGCAAAGATGTAGAATTTACACGATCAGTTATTCTATTAGAATGTTAGTCCTGCGATACAAGTTATACAATATATGTATATGTGGATGTTATAAATCTCATTCCATTTAAGATACCTGAAGCTGTGGTGAAATGATGGAATTGATTTCAAATAGACTGATATGGTTGTTTTCAAGCAGGAATTCTATGAGTCAAACGCCGCTGCATGTCAAGTTTTACGAAAGAGAATCCGAATTGGGTTTTTATATATATATATGTGAACACATACAAGGAATTTGACTTGGTGTTTTGGTGCAAAACAATTAACATCTCTATGTTAAGAATAAGAATAGTAACTTTAAATAGAATCAGATATAAGCAGTAGCAACTTCTGACAACAGTTTTAACAGGCAGCCCAAGACCCATTTCTATTCTCCTGCTTTTAACTAACTCCACCTTCTATTTCTTTATTGCATTTTATGGTTGTATTTCTTATACATTTGTTTTATGCTTTTTATGTGCTTTACTACTTTTACTTTTGTTGTTTAACATTTCTTTTATATTTGTATTTCTTTTATTTGTTTTCCACTTCTGGTCTTTCTGCAACTTATCTCCAGCGTTATGCAGCATGGTGGAGATA
>NW_024637212.1:0-988 GCF_008729295.1 Plectropomus leopardus
CACACACACACACACACACACACACACACACACACACACACACAGAAACCATCTTACTACAATATCTACCTCTCCTTCCCTCGTGCACGCAGACACGCGCCCACACACACGCACGGTGAATATCACGCACCTTTCCGGCGGCTCCGGTCAGATCACCGGAGAGAAGAATCGCGGCCGGCCGGCAGATAATGGGTCGGTCACGGTCGGGTTAGCGTGAAGCCCTCGGTGCGTGCTCCTCCGTGAATTCCCGGTACAAACCGACGGGGTCGTTGCGCGTGCGGCGGATTCCCAGTCCTCCCGGTTCCCCATTCATGACGGGCGGTCGCTGTGTCCCGTTCCGCTGACCGGCGGCGATTTTCTGACCGTTATTCCTCCCGTGAGCGCGAGCTGACGGCCGGAGAGCTCCGGTGGCACGAGCCTCCTCCGGTCGACGGGAGGTGATGCATTATTCACAAGAGGGGCGTGGCCAACCCGCGCGGCGTGTGCGCGTGTGTGTTGGAGCAGCAGCTGTTGTGATGACGCGCTCATATAACGCACGAGGACATCTAGTGGTCAAAGGACGACTCGCGCCTCGCGGTGTCAGCACCGAGTCCACCGGCTGTGTTAGGGACTGTTCGATATTTATGAGAAGGGAGGGGGTGCAGACAGGAACTAGCTTTGATGTCACTTAAAATTTCAGAGGAAAAAACAAAAGAAGCCCCAAACAGCATAAAGACATACACACATCAGACAGCTTTTAATTTGAAAAGACACACAGGGCAGGTAACACAGCAAGTTTTCTAAAACGGCAGTGACGTCATCTCCCACCGCCAGTGAACAACAGGGACAAGACCGGATAAATCAGAGACGGTTTACCGGACTCCAGTGTCAAATACTGAGTCCCCGTCCAATAATGCAACACGGAGGGACAAGGTCCAAAAAACTGACATTTCTGATCCCACAGCCATCAGAGCAGAAAAACAGGACTTGTATTATTTCTGGGTGTCAT
>NW_024637213.1:0-3545 GCF_008729295.1 Plectropomus leopardus
TATTATATCAGATTTTAAGGTGTTTTTTACATTACGCATATTTTAAGACATTTAAATATATATAGTTTATAGTAAGTTTTTATCACACAAATAAATCCTCCACATTTCAGTTTCAATATCTTGCACAGCTTCAGGTTGTAGTTTTTTATGAAAGTATTTTTGAATAAATATTTAAAATTTCCAACATATAAAAATTCGAGCAGCTACGTTTAAATGAAACATAATGTGCTGAAAGCAAAAACAAAGCAGAAGCTGTGTTTGGGGACGAGTCCTGGTTGAAAGATGCTTTTTGACATTTTTCCCTCGATGGTTTCCCCTAGTTTTTTAGAAATCATTTTCTTGCATTTCCTGCAATTTGTGGAACATTTCTTTCCAGGTTGCTCATTGCATTTTTCCCAAGTTCTTGAAAGAAATCACACCAAATTGCTCACGGTTGAAGGCACAAGAAAAGTGACGTCGCTCCCCGTTTTCATGTTATTTGGTTAAAATTTGAAAGGACTTTTAAGAAACATAATTTTTTCTTAAACCATGCAAATAACCAGACCCATTAATTTTCATCACATTAAAATGACCTTAATTATGTCATCAATTACAGTCAAAATGAAGGGATGTCAGTGAGTCATTGTCATTTTTTTCACTTTATAGCAATTTTATATAAAAATAAAAGCATGATGAATCATATTTAGATCAACACAGAATCTAAAAAGAAAAAACTGTAAATAAATAGGAACACAGCTTTTTTCTAATAATGCTACATTAAACCCATCCCGACCACTCCTTCGAGAGGAGAACGAACACACAAATAAAATGAAATTAAAATGACTACAATATCAGTACTGCCGTCTTAATTATCTCGTCAAGCTTTTAGCGACTCTACATTTCAGCTCTGCGACCAATAACCGCCATGCTCGTGTTGCCGTGGAAATGCAAAAAGTTCAGTGTAATTTGGTGACACCCACCACAAAAAGTTGAGAATACAAAAAAGCTGAATTGAAAATGTTGCCTCAACTGAGATTAAACACCGAGAAATTAACAAAAGTCCCATTAATTAATCCTTAATTTAACGCCTTCACCTTAATATACCACAAATTGTTCATGTAACCATTAATTATCCCCTTAGCATGTCATTAAAATACCTTAAATGCTCCGTATTAATGAGCAAATTTTGTTTCATTATGCGCCCCTCAGTTTGTACCTGAAATGACCTACATTTTTAAACTAAGGTGTCACTTCAGGGGTTTGCCCCAAATTTTTAATGAACAGATACATTGAATGGCATTAAAATCATCCCTTAACTATGACCTTAGCTGAATAATTAAGGGCATTTTAAGGTCAAATGAGACACAGAGTCATGTTTTTATTTCTTTAACTCTTAAAAAGCCTTAACTGAATCATTATCTGCAGTTTTAAGGTGGAAATGAAAAGATTGAGCCTTGGAGTGTCAATGCTGTTCCGTCCGTAGTTCTTTGTCGTCTGAACCACTGTGCACGTTAACCACCAACCGCCATGCTAGTGTTGCCGTAGTAACCGATACAGAGTTAATGAATCAGATTTGATTCAACATCCGCGGCTTTAACGGTGAGGAAAACAACCAAACAAGCGCCTTAAAAAAATTAGACTTCATTGTTAACCTCACATGGGAATACTGCCTTAAAAATTCAAAAAGAAGGCCTTAAAAAGTAAAGCTTTTTTTTCTGCACAGATGCCTCATGTGACATCACGTCAAAGTCCCATCAGGCTTCAAATCCAGTCTTAAGTTCACTGCTGAGGTCACACGGCTCTTTAAAATCTTCTGACTGAGCGCGTTCAGCACGGAAACAGGCGTGAAAATTCACACGAGCGTCCACCAACCAGATTTATTTCACCCACAGTGGTCGAGGCCTGACCCGCCCTAATCTACCTTTCTCTGCCTCTGATTGGCTTACATCCTGACCCCAACCCGGTCATGCTCAACTTATGGCCCGCGGGCCAAATCTGGCTCCTTATAGGGCCCCAAAACATTTTCTAATTCACAGTAAAAACAAAACGATTGTCTCTGTGAATAGTTTTTGTCCTTTTGGTCTCCATAAGGCGTCAGAGACATGAAACAGCATCAAAATAGAGCCAGAGGAGGATCCCCCACAGAGGACACAGCTGAGACACTGATGTCCTAAAATACTAAAAACGTCCCAAAATCCCAGAACTTTTTAAATCCAAGAAACAGCCTAAAATCCTAAAAACGCGTTCAAATCCTAGAAACATGTACGGGGCCACTGTGACTGGCCCCTGGCCTCCTGTCATTTTGCAAAAATGGCCCCCAAACAGAGCAGGTTCAGTGTGCCTGTGTGTGTCTGTGTGGTGTGTCTGTGTGTGCGTGTGTGTGTGGGTGTGTCTGTGTGTGTGCGTGTGTGTGTGTGTGTGTCTGTGTGTGTGTCTCTGTGTGTGCGTGTGTGTGTGTCTCTATGTTGTGTGTGTGTCTGTGTGTGTGTGCATGTGTGCGTGCTTCGCTTCCTGATGACATCACTGTCCAATCCCATGCAGCTCCTGTGTGTGTCGTTTGTCCAGCAGAAGAAGAAGCTGCTTCCTGCCAAAGACGTTTCTGTGTGTGTGTGTGTGTGTGTGTGTGTGTGTGTGTGTGTGTACAGTAGACTACAGTAGATCTGATGTAGAATAAAAGCAGCTTGTTGAAACTCTTTCTGTGTCCTGAAGGGGGCGTCACTGCTCTGCTCGTCCAATCAGAGCGCTGCATTAAACAAACATAATAAACACTGATTATAAGAAGAATCACAGTCCGGCTCTCATTACAACATCTACACACTCAACAACATCTACACACTCATTACAACATCTACACACTCAACAACATCTACACACTCATTACAACATCTACACACTCAACAACATCTACACACTCATTACAACATAATACACAATCTTGACTACATTTATGACATACGCATGAATACACACACAAACACACACCATGAAGGATGATAAGAGTGTAAAATGCAACAAACAGCCCATTAAGGGTTAATACTCATTAGTATCATTTAAAATACTTTCATTCACATTTTTTCTGTCGAGTTCTTTGAGGAACATTTTACAGAAAATCTCGGAACAGTCACAGTGAGTTCACCTGAAAAACTCACAGCCACTTCCTGCTGTGTCCGCGCACACCTCCACCTGTCTGGCGTGTTGCCGTGACGTCACTGCCCCCCCCCCCCTTGGTTTCTCTTTCGGCAGGTGATCTTCGCTGTGCGTCCTGCTCGTCGTGTCGCTGCTTCTCTCCGTCTGAAGGTTTGTAGCTTTGACTCTTTTCTCTGTTGAGCGACTCTTTGTCAGAAAAAGTTCCGCTCAGTTTCCAGCGCGTGAGGAGGATCAGTGAGTTCAACACGCGCGCTACAATCAAAGCCTTAATCTGATACATGTGGCACGTGTGACTTTCCAAAACGTCGCCGATAAAACAAACAAAGAAAAAAACTAAAAGTATTAACTTATTATCATGTAGCTGTTTAAATTCCTGAAGTGAAATGGATGCACGCTCCCGCGGCCACGGGCACACTTCC
>NW_024637214.1:0-296 GCF_008729295.1 Plectropomus leopardus
ACACACACACACACACACACACACACACACACACACACACACAGGAGGTTTTAGGCATCAGCTCTGCCTTAACTGCTAATAACCTGTCTAACAATTACCCAGAGAAACAGAGGAGCAGACGCAGAGCGAAACAGAGAAGACAGCTGATGGAAGAGAAAAGAGTCCACATTGAACTCCACCTCGCCGCCCACGTCTCCAGCCCTTCAACCACCCTGACTGAGCTCCGTGCTGCAGGAGAAATTCAGAAAGACAACCGCTGAACTGACTCTTGTAATTCTGAACGGAAAGCCTTTCTC
>NW_024637216.1:0-220 GCF_008729295.1 Plectropomus leopardus
ACACACACACACACACACACACACACACACACACACACACACAGGCGTAAGTCATGACTGTGATGCTGGAGGTCAAAGGTCACACTCTGAGATCACAGAGGTCAGTGTTTCGTGGTTACAGTGTTACATTTAATACAATGCAGCAACCTGAAGGTTTGTAATGTTTATTGTGTGTACTGTGTGTGTACAGTGTGTACTGTGTGTGTGTGTGTGTGTGTGT
>NW_024637217.1:0-218 GCF_008729295.1 Plectropomus leopardus
ACACACACACACACACACACACACACACACACACACACACACAAAAACAAACAAACAGACACACACACAAGCACAGGCTGAGAAACAGACACACAAACACACGTGTGTCACGTAGCCGGTGTCACATCGAGGATCCCCTTCTCTCTGGAACAACAAGCAGGGAGAGGGGCTGCTGCTGCTGCAAGGAGACACACACACACACACACACACACACACAC
>NW_024637218.1:0-714 GCF_008729295.1 Plectropomus leopardus
ACACACACACACACACACACACACACACACACACACACACACAAAGAGCTAGATTACCGTGTGATAAGGAGAGGGGATGTGGTTCAGTAGGGTGATTGGGAGATGGGGGGAAAGCAAACTTTCTTCAGGCCACTGACACAAAACAGAGCACATTTTCAGCCATTTTACCTGATTCAATCAAGATAATGAAAACAAGAGTGAAGTGCTGTGAACAGGAGTGAGCTGAGCCAGCAGTGTGTAGATCTCCATTACACAATTCAAGGGTACATGTTAACACTTTGCCAATTTTCTACCAGCTTTGTATCATAACAGTGTGGGTAGTATGTGTAAAAGAAACTTTAGTAAACTGTGTATGTGGTTTTATATCATCCAGTAGATTTTTGCAGTTGCTCAAACTACAGATAGTAATTCTGGATTTTTGTAAGCCTGCCACCACAGACACAAATATAGGAATGGATTGAGAGACCCACCACTCTCTCTCTCTTAAACTTGGATCAAACTGTAAAATTTGCAGTGGTGATCAGATATAAACCAAGTTTCTTTTACCGCATCGCCTATTTCTTGCCTACACTGTTAAGGTGTATTAAGAGAAATTGTTAACAAGAAGTTGGCACCATACAGTTTCTCTATTGTAGAAACAGAAACTAAAAATAAATAATAATAATACTATTATTATTATTTATTTTTAGTTTCTGTTTCTACAATAGAGAAACT
>NW_024637219.1:0-251 GCF_008729295.1 Plectropomus leopardus
ACACACACACACACACACACACACACACACACACACACACACAAACACACATCTACTGCATTTCCTCTCCACCTCACATCCTCGATGCATATGACCTGGGTTATGCTGTATGCAGACACCTCTGCACACACATGCACGCAGACAGTGATGTGTGTGTTTATGCATGTCCGCATGTGTCCAACTTCCTGCAAGCACATGTATGTGTGTGTGTGTGTGTGTGTGTGTTTCCTGCGTCTCCAAGGAGGTTGTGT
>NW_024637220.1:0-465 GCF_008729295.1 Plectropomus leopardus
CACACACACACACACACACACACACACACACACACACACACACACAAACATCAATCAGACAATAAGCTCACAGTTTGAGTCTGCAGTGATGATGAAATGAAGCGTCTCTTACTTTGTTTTCACAGTTGAGTTTTGCTCCGCAGGACACCAGGATCTGCAGGACTTTTAGGTGACCGAACCAGGACGCCAGAAGCAGAGCGTTCATGCCGAACTGCGGACAAACATTTAAAGCGTTACGTGCAGTGAAGCTCTGATCGTGCATGTATATAAAATTATATAAAATAGAGGGAATCTACCGAATAGTCTGAAACTGGCAGAGGCTTCAAAGCTTCATTCATCGTGTTTGTATTCACATTTTGAATGCTGCATATCTCTTTGTTTGCATGTATATTCATCTGTTTATACTTGGTATTTTTGCACAGTTGCAGATAAAAATTGGGCTCCGCTACTGTTATTATTATTATT
>NW_024637221.1:0-236 GCF_008729295.1 Plectropomus leopardus
CACACACACACACACACACACACACACACACACACACACACACACAAACACAAACTAGCACACACATCACATCCCATCACAATAGCCTGGATTCACACAGTGCAGGGACGGCTTGAGATTGAACCAACAGTGATGCAAGCCTCCCAATCCCCTCTGTATGGACAATGAAGGGCTAGTAACAACAACCCTGGGGCTACAGCTGTATGGATGTATGTATTTACTGTATATATATATAT
>NW_024637222.1:0-220 GCF_008729295.1 Plectropomus leopardus
CACACACACACACACACACACACACACACACACACACACACACACACCTGGTACATGTGCTGGTATCGGTTCAGGGTCACTGGGTAGGATCTGAACCACATCTCTAGCAGCCACAGGGGTGTGAGTGTGTGGGCCTGTGCGCATGTATTTGCAACTGAGCCAGCATGTGTGCTTGTCCCTGTAGCTGTCAGATTGTGTGTGTGTGTGTGTGTGTGTGTGT
>NW_024637223.1:0-404 GCF_008729295.1 Plectropomus leopardus
CACACACACACACACACACACACACACACACACACACACACACACACCTGCTGCTGTTTTATCTGCAAATACAACCTTCGGACACAGATTACACACATATACACACACACACAGATGATAAACAGGTAAACAGACTGCTGCCACATAAAAGGGTATAAAAGCATTTATCTGGAAATGACATTAGGCTGTTTGGAACATTTGCATAGCCTCCTAACTTTGAAATAACTTTTTTTTTCAGATTTTTTATTTTTAAGCAGTTTTTCAGGTCACTTCCTTGTTTGTTTTTGTTTTCACTTTTCTTTCTCATTTTTGTGCTAATTGACAGCTTTTTTTAAAAAAAAAAAAAAAATCCTCAGGGAAATCAGGGGCTCCAAGGGGTTAAGTTCACTGAGGAGTTAATGAAA
>NW_024637224.1:0-2900 GCF_008729295.1 Plectropomus leopardus
AGGAAAAATCATACTGAGCAACTTGACAAGACATATCTTGTAAAATTAAAATAAATAAACAATAGTAAAAGGTGAAAAGGAAAACATCTGAAAATTAGCTGGGGTTAGATTGTATCAAAAAATTGGGGATATATATCCAGAAAAATATATTGATGATTCTCTTTATTATTTAAAATTATTTAACAGAAAAATGAAAACACATTTTTAAATTTGATATTATTATTACCACTTTTTTAAAATTATACCACGAATACATCACAGGTCATTCAAAGCCAGCTGGGTTAGGGAGGGTTAGGCAACAGTTCAGTTTCTTTCTGGAGTTTCAATATCTGCGAAATTTGTAAAACATATGGGCACATATGGATGAAATGTGGGTATGTATATATGATTTACTGTTATGTCCTGCACAAAAAACAAATAAAAATTTGATCACCAAAAAAGAAAAAAAAAAAGTATATATAATTTTTTAAAAACTTTGTGCAGGTCATTTTATTGTTGTTGTTGTTTTTCAGGTAATTTTCACAAATGTCTTGCTTTTTTGGGACATTTCTTGTTAAGTTGCTTGTTGCCTTCTTCTCATGTTTTAAAAAGAATTCTAGCCAATTTGCTCCAGTATCAAAGGATTAAAGCCATATTGTGGAGAGCCTTTCGTGACATTTTAAAGGGGAACAGTAAGTCAAAATTTGGCCTTCATGTTCATCTGAATATACCTAATACACATCTAAATTAGAGAATAAATACCTGCATGCTGGGGTAACTATCTAAAAACTACAGTCAAATGGCATGTTTGCCCTAGTTTGCTGAGTCATGACATACCTGTCTCCCACTGACACTCCTGCCCTAGTTTACCTAATAATGGCTGCACAGTCTCACAGACAGACAGAAAGTGAGGTCACTGTCTCAGCACAGGAGAAACAAGGAATCTACTGTTGCTGATGATTCAACCGCTAGGCCTGCTGTGTGACCACTCAACATTTCTGTAAGCTATTTTAGTATGTTTCCTTCTCCAAAAACAGACCAAGGCTACTCTTACATTGTTGATTTGTTGTACTTATTGTCAGTGTCGTAGTTCCCGAGATCAGTCTTGGTCTTGAAAATGGTTTCAAGATCGCTTTTTCAAGTTCTACATCTCAGACAAAAATTTCATTGCGTGTGCAAAACAGAGAGATCTTCATTTGTTTCCTATGGTTGCTTTTTTTGGAAATGTGGATCTCTCAGATTAATTTGAGGAGTGCCTGTGGTTTGCATGTTACACATTTTATCATGAGTGTGTCATGTAGAATGGGAATCAAAACTGGTCGGGTCTTGGTCATAACTTGGTTTCTGTTAAGGTGGTCTTATCACAACACTGCTCACAGACATTACTCTGTAAGAAATTGTTGTAATTTATAGTTTTCTTGTGCTCACTAACCCCTAACATTCCTTGTGCTCTTCACGTAGTCATAACTTTCATCTATTGGAGGTTTTATCTCATACACCTCTACTTCAAGCTTCTTTAGTTGTGTCTTTTTTATATATGTAGAAATATAAAACAAGATATAGTACACAGAATTGTAGTTGTTTTAAAAAGGTATTCTTTCCTTTTCAATAGTATTTCCTCCAGCTTCGAGTTTTTGTAGGTAGGCTAAATACATCCCAGATCATATCTTTCATAACACAGACAATGAACAGGGATGAAATCTCTGCTGATGACATCAATGAAAAGATGAGAAAAAAGCTGTAGGGTTGCTTTTAGGTATGTCTGCAGGTCCTAAATTTAATGAATATAAGCCTTTAATTTAATTCATTAAATTGTCTTCAAATTGTCACAGACATTTTATATAATTTAATTTATCCATCTTTTAATAATTTATTCATGGGTAGTCAGGTGGCCCAGTGGATAAAGCAGGCACCCCATATATAAAGGCAGTGTCCTTGCCACAGCGGCGGTGGGTTTGACTCCAGTTTGCAGCCCTTTGCTGCATGTCATCCCCTCTTGCTCCCCCTTTCACGCTAGAAAGTCTCCTGTCCTATCTAAAAAAGACAAAAATGCCAAAAAAAACCTTTAAAAAAAACAATATTTTTTTTTCATCGAACTGAGTCAAGCTCTTCTGCATAAAAGTCCACATTTCTAATGTTACAAATATTTAAACCTACCACTGAACCTAGTAATTGCACTGATTTTTTGGCAAAATACAGATTAAATTCAATTGCAATATTTACCTTTTTACCAACACGTTATGCTGAAAACAAAAAAAAGATGATTTGTCTACAAATCAGTCTTAAATGTGGCTTAAAAAAGCCACATTTAAAAAAAAAAAAAAAAAAAATCTTAAAAAACATTAAATTTAAGTATCTGATCCCTGCATATTCCCTGTTGAAGCTTCTTATATAACTTGGGCATAAAGAGACAGCCTCCCCCTGTCCCCCTGACATTTTCTTTTTGTTTCCACCCCAGTTTGTTACTAGGTCTGATACAATAGGTGCACATAAACATCCTGCATCTTTAAAACTACACCCAGCTCAAACAACATTCACTAACACACATCATTCTCTCAGCCCCCAGCCGCAGCTGAACATTATCCAGGGCCAGAGGAAAATGTGTTATTCGAGGTCATCAAACTGAAGTGTACAGCACAGCCAGATAATAGTTCTGTTCTTCACACTGTGTGCTGAGCTGCACAGTAGCGGGAAACTGGCGTGTCTCAGGCGGGCCTGGTGACAAACTCACATTCCTCACCACTCCCAGTGAGGCACTCACCTCTCACACACACACACACACGCACGCACGCACGCACGCACGCACGCACGCACGCACGCACACACACACACACACACACACACACACACACACACACACACACACACACACACACACACACACAGTCTGGGACACTTATCTCTGCCAATAGCAGCTCACA
>NW_024637226.1:0-211 GCF_008729295.1 Plectropomus leopardus
CACACACACACACACACACACACACACACACACACACACACACACACGTTGAGTCGGTGCACATGTGGCCGAAAATTATCAACTGACAAATTTTGCACTTGACGACAGTTTATAAAGTTGTAAATGAATCCTTTGAAACCTGAAAAATTAAAAACTTTCTTTTAAAAAAAAAAAGTTTTTTTTAAAAGTCTTTTAAAAAAAGTAGCTACTT
>NW_024637227.1:0-443 GCF_008729295.1 Plectropomus leopardus
GACACACACACACACACACACACACACACACACACACACACACACACGGCCTCTCTCTCTCTCCTTTCTCCACATCTCTGTGTCGCTGTGGAGAGGAGACGCTGCTTCTTGGAGATACTCGAGGAAAACAGGAAAATAGCTGCTGCTGCTGGATGTTAACATGCAGCGCTGCACGCCTTAAACAAGACACACACACACACACACGCGCGCAAACACACCAACATACACACAAACACGCTTTGTGCTGCTGCAGCCATGCCAGGAATACCTGCTGAATATCTGCTGCTGCATGGGACGTGATGGATACCGCTTCTGCTGGTGAGTGTTTCACGGCAGTATGACTCGTGTGAGTGTGAGAGTGTGTGTGTGTGTGTGTGTGTGTGTGCGCGTGTGTGCGTGTGTTGGGAGGACTGCGGTAGTCCTTGAGCGCTGTGGCGGCTCAG
>NW_024637229.1:0-581 GCF_008729295.1 Plectropomus leopardus
CACACACACACACACACACACACACACACACACACACACACACACACTATGATTGATAACCGTAGTGTTAGTATGTCATATCATTTTAAAATGAAAAACGTATATTAAAGAATGGAAAAATCTGCAAATTTTATTTATGTCGAGGTTGTGTAGTGTTTTTTAAAATTAAATGTTCATAGATTTTATGATAGGTGTTTTGGTTTCATCTTTAATTTCAGAGTTGTTTTATTCTGACAGTTTTCTCTCTCCCGTGTTTCCTTCAGCGGACTCTGGTGGGTTTGGTTAGAGACCTGCGAGGCATCGCGTTCGCCTTCAACGCCAAGACGAGCTTCATGATGCTCTTTGACTGGATGTATCCTTACAGCTGACCTCAGACCAGTGAGCCAACCTCAGACCTCAGACCAGTGAGCCGACGTCAGACCTCAGACCAGTGAGCTGACCTCAGACCTCAGACCAGTGAGCCGACCTCAGACCTCAGACCAGTGAGCTGACCTCAGACCTCAGATCAGTGAGCTGACCTCAGATCAGTGAGCCGACCTCAGACCTCAGATCAGTGAGCTGACCTCAGACCTCAGATCAGT
>NW_024637230.1:0-579 GCF_008729295.1 Plectropomus leopardus
CACACACACACACACACACACACACACACACACACACACACACACACTGATCCATCCATCAACTGACTGATTTCCTGATCAGCAGGATCAATAACAGCCTCTGAGGTGTGACTTCTCTGTCCAACGTCTCACCTGTTTGTTTCGACCAGGAAGTGGAGATACCAGCTGAAAGACGGTGACTCGACCTGACGCTGTTCCCACGGCAACCAGATCATCGAAACAGCTGAGCAGCTTCACTGCCGTGACCGCATCACTCCTCCCCTGGTACACACAGGAAGTACCACACAGGAAGTCACAAACACAAACACACACACACACACACACACAGGAAGTCTCACACACAGCAATGGAGAGTGAGCACCACAGAAGAAGAGAACTGACCTCCAGGCTGTACTTGGTCATGTGAGCGCGGCGGCGGCAGTACAGGTAGAGCATCCCAATGCTGCTGCCCACCGCCACGAAGTCACTGCTGCTGTCCAACGCCGTCAGGTAGACGAGCACCGACCTGAACCCTCGCTGCACCTGAGGAGGAGTGGTCATGTGATGAACGCTCTGTGGTCATGTGATGAACGCTCTGTG
>NW_024637231.1:0-825 GCF_008729295.1 Plectropomus leopardus
CACACACACACACACACACACACACACACACACACACACACACACACTCAGGGCTTATATAATAAGAAGCACAGACACAGAGGAGAGAGCCTCCCCTGCTTTGGCTGCATGCTGTGCACTGCTGTGCAAAGCAGAGGTTTTCAAAATTAAACTGATGCAAATTTAAAGAGGCGCTCGATCCTACATGCCAAAATAATCTCTAGTCATGGGGAGTTACAACTCAGCCTGGGGAATCAGTTTAAGAGTATAATGTCCTCTGTGGCTCTGGAGGAGCTTTATGAAGCCTGACAAAATAACCCTGATGATGTCATTTGGGGTTATCTCTGCTTGGACTTACAAATTCCCACCAGTTAAAAAAACTCTGGACATAATTTACGTTTTTGTTCACCTGCCACTGTGGCTGGTGGATTCCAAAATGTACCAGCTGCTCAAAAGATTACTATTGTTTTTTTGGCAGGTGAGTGAAGCAAATCTAGCAGCCACTTGCATATTCTACCATCATGGTGGCTGGTGCTAATTTCCACCCTGCTGAGGGCGTGTCCGCTTTGAGTGACAGGTGGGTGCCATCAGTTAACAAGTTGCTACCAAAGCAACAACACTGGTCAGATGGACCAAGGTAACCATGGCATAACCCCAGATTCACAGAGTAAAAGGTTTAGGTGTAGCTGTCACTATTTCTGTGCATTTTCAGTTAATAAAAGTTAATTGTAACATTTTGGTTGCCAAGAAAAGTCTTGTTCAGCATTTGGTTGCACTACAAAACCCTCTACGTGGGTATCTGGATATTCAGTTTTTCTGGATAGTTCATTTTGTTTTGATAGTTTT
>NW_024637232.1:0-386 GCF_008729295.1 Plectropomus leopardus
CACACACACACACACACACACACACACACACACACACACACACACACTCTGCAGCCCACCCTCCACACACTCACCCCAAACACAGAGGGATTCACCATTTCACTTCCACTTTAGAGATCTGTTTTATGGAAGTCCAGAGCTGCCAATATTAAAACTGAAGTCACTAAATCTAAATCTTTTCCCTTTTACCAAAATTCCCAAAACTCAGCTGCTAATAGCTTCTGTGGCATATTTTTAAGCCTTATAGGGACTGTTTGATGCATTTTTTGCACTTTTCATTCTTCCTGTTGTGATAACTGTGTGTGTGTTGATGCATGTGTCCTAAATGTAGTCCAGATTGTGTATTTGAGTGTAATCAGTGAATTTGCAGCTCAGCTCCTACAATA
>NW_024637233.1:0-688 GCF_008729295.1 Plectropomus leopardus
CACACACACACACACACACACACACACACACACACACACACACACACTCTCCTCTCCTCTGTCCTCACTGTCCCTCACCTCCTCTCTCTACTGTTTATGTGCTGCCCACGCACGCTTACTTCCTCTCCTCGTCTGACCTCACATCCTGTCTGCGTCTGACCGCCTGTGTTTGATTACTGAGGACAGCCAGACGAAGCGAGGGAGCGCAACGGACGGCAGGAAAAGAAGAGGAATGAGGAATTGAGGTGGGGGGGGGTTGGCAGGCCGTGCCAAAACAAGGCGAGAGGGGGATTTAGAGGAAGAAAGAGAGACACTGAAGGACAGACTGCAGAGAGAGAGAGGACAGGCAAGAGGAGTCTGGGTAAGAGATTAGGTAGAAAAACACAAGGAAATTGAGAGACGGAGAGCGAGCCAGGGATCAACAGAGAGGAGGAGAAAGGGAGGGATGAAAGGAGAAAGGGAGGAGAGGGTTTAGGAGGATGTGAGACAAGGATTACACAAACTTTTGTGACATCATCAGCAGGCACGGAGCAGATGCGCACCACTGATCTCAGAGTACGTAGTAGTTAAAGTACTAGTCACTGCCTTCACTGCTTTTTTGGGGAGGGCACTGTAATAGAGCTATTTAGTTTTGTTTTATTTAGTGTCCCCATAAGCATACATACATAAATAAATAACTAAAATGAAT
>NW_024637234.1:0-263 GCF_008729295.1 Plectropomus leopardus
CACACACACACACACACACACACACACACACACACACACACACACACTTAGCATAGCTCAGTTGTTTTCACGTGGAGGAGGAAAGAGTTGGGGTGCTATCACTGAAAAGTCCACTTCCATCAGGAGAATGCTAATGTACACTCACACACACACACACACACACACACACACACACACACACCACACACAAACACACACAAACACACACAAACACACACACTACACCAAACTGCTGCAAGGTCACGCATCACACAAACCTCTGC
>NW_024637235.1:0-9056 GCF_008729295.1 Plectropomus leopardus
CCGTCCTGGAAGAGGGATCCCTCATCATCCTCTGCTGCTCTTCCTGAGGTTTCTTCCTCTCTCCCCCCTCCTCCCCCTCTCTCCCCCCTCTCTTACAGGGGTTGTTTTTCGGGAGTTTTTCCTCGGGTGATGTGAGGGTCTGAGGGCAGAGGGATGTCGTACACTGTAAAGCCCTCTGAGGCAAACCACGTTTTGTGATAATGGGCTCTATAAATAAAACTGACTTGACTTTCTGAGTTTTAATGTGATAAATTTTCGAGTCTTTAAACCGGAGCCACCTCATGCCTCCCAATCATCTAAAGGGAATTTAATTCTTTTATTTATTTATTTTTTTTGTTGAAATTTTCACCAAAACAATTACTCTGTTCACCAAAGACGATCGCTCACTCTGCCCGATCGAGCCGCGCGTCCTGACGTATGACGCACGTGTGTATAACAAAAACTGTGTGACAAACAGGAAATGACCTCACTCTTCTTCTCCCTCAGGTTCTTCCGGGGAGAGTACACGGTGGAGGTGGCGATCAACGACTACCTGGACATTTACTGCCCGCACTACGAGTGGGCGGAGGCTGCGGAGCGCATGGAGCACTACGTGCTGTACATGGTGAACTACGACGGCTACACGACGTGCGACCACCACAGGAAGGGCTTCAAACGCTGGGAGTGCAACCGGCCGCAGAGCCCCAACGGACCGCTCAAGTTCTCCGAGAAGTTCCAGCTTTTCACCCCCTTCAGCCTGGGCTTCGAGTTCCGGCCTGGACATGAGTACTACTACATCTGTGAGTACTGCAGAGTATCACTGAGTACTGCTACATCTCTTGAATACTGGCGAGTACTGCTGAGTACTGCTGACTACTATTACATCTGTGAGTACCACTGAGTGCTGCTGAGTACTACTACATCTGTAAGTACCATCGAGCACTGCTGAGTACTACTACATCTGTAAGTACCATCGAGCACTGCTGAGTACTGCTGAGTATCACTGAGTACTTTAAATTTTAAATTCAATCCTGGATTTCACAGGGAGCCAGTGCAGAGAAGCTAAAACAGGAGAAATATGATCCCTTTTCTTGGTTCCCGTTAAAACACGAGCAGCAGCGTTCTGCCCCGGCTGGAGAGACCTCAGAGATTTGTCGGGGCAACTGAATAATAGGGAGTTACTGATCCAGCCGAGAGGTGACAAATGTGTGCACTAATTTTCGGCGTCTGTTTTGGACAGGATATGTCTAATTTTTACAATGTTATGCAAGTGAAAGAAAGCCGTTCTTAAAGTTTGTTTTATATGGGAGGCAAAAGATAAATCCTGATCAAATAAAACTCCGAGGTTCCTTACAGTTGTGCTAGAGGCCAAGGTAATGCCATCTAGAGAAATTACATTGTTGGAAAAGAATTTCTGAGGTTTTTGGGGCCAAGAACAATAACTTCAGTTACTACTGAGTACTGCTGAGTACTACTGAGCACTACTAAATCTATAAGTACCACTGAGTATCACTAAGTACTGCTGAGTACTACTACATCTGTGAGTACCACCGAGTACTACTGAGTACTACTACATCTATGAGTACTACGGAGTATCACTGAGTACTGCTGAGCAAAATTTTTCAAAAAATAAAAAACAGTCTGTTTACAGAAAAAACCCATTAAAATGTCATCTTTAAAGACAACCAAATTTTTAAAGATTTATTTATCTTTTCACAAATGGTGAAAGCAGTAAGGTCCAGGAGCTCCGCCCCCTCGGAGCACTGGACAAGATCAGCTGCCAAAACCAGAGACGATTGATAACTTTTATTGTTTACAAATATAACAGAGACGATCGAGGACTGTGATTGTTTACAAATATAACAGAGACGACTGACGACTGTTGCTGTTTACAACTATAACAGTATGTCACACTAAAGGCCCGCTCTGTTGGGTTAAAGCTCTTTTGTTTCTGTGATGCCGGCATGCTGTCTAAAGTCACACTCTGCAGACACATGATGCTGCCGTCGATTGGGACATCAGGGAGACTCTCTGTGCAGGCAAGAACAACTGGCTCACACACCTTTCCTTGAACTGATATGAGGTTTTCTATCCGCTCCACTGGTGAACATGTCACGGTGTTTTTCCTCCACAGAGAGTTTGAGAGTGATGTTTCGTGGTTTCACTTCATGCACATGTGTGAAATCACCACGTTTGTCAGCCGACATCAGATGACATGTTGGAGGTTTAAAACACAGAATCACAAGCTGCTGCCATTATGCTGTGTGTGTGTGTGTGTGTGTGTGTGTGTGTGTGCGCGCGCGCGCGGGGGTGCGTGTGCGTGTGTGTTTTCTGTCTAGACATAATTTGTCATTCAGTCTGGGAAAAATTTCCTAAATTGTGGCTCATTTAGAGCGAAACAGCTTCCAGCAGAGGAACAGGCAGTTTGTTTAAATGACACGTAATGACTGTGTGTGCGTGTGTGTGTGTGTGTATGTGTGAAACATGAATGAAACACCGTCTGTGGGTCAAACAGCTGCAGCTCTCTGAGTATCAGCGGAGAAAACAAAGAAACTCAAACACCAGAATCAGACTGTTTTAATAAAAAAAGGTCAAATGTTTCACAGTAAATACTGTACTGAAGTACACATGTGAGGTACTTGTGCTTCACCTGAGTATTTTCTTTTCATGCTATTATTGACTGCACTGCATCTGTCTGACAGAGTTTTTAAATCTGATATTTAGCTCCGAACAGTTTAAACAAGTCCGGCTGAAACCATCAATTCATTCATCAATTTGTCTATGAATTAATTAGTTAGTCAGTTAGTCCACTAATCAATAACCACATTTATCAATTAGCCCACTAATCAATAACCGCATTTATCAATTAGCCCCCAAATCAATTAGTAGATTAAAAGCAAATAAACTATTTTAATGTCTGAAATCCTTTTTTTTCTAAAAACATTTCATGATTCCAGCTTCACAAATGTCTCATTTGAATAATGTTAATAATTATAATGTGTTAGTAATATTGTTATTATTTTTATTTATTAGGAATAATGTTAGTAATTGTATTGTATTGGTAATAACATTAATCACGGTAACGCATAAGTAGTAACCTTAGTAATTGTAATGTATTCATAATAATGTCAGTAATTTGAACAAATTAGAAATAACATTACTAACTGTAATTTATCAGTAATCACATTAATAATTGTAATGTATTCGTAATAACATTAGGAATTGTAATGTGTCAGTAATAATGTTAATCACTGCACTATATTAATCATAATGGTAATCATTGTACTGTATTAATATTTATGTTTATCAGTGTAAGGTAGCAGTTATAATGTTAATAACTCTGACGTATTAGTAATAATGTTAGAATTATTAACACTATTACTACTGTGTCACAGTTACTAACAAAATTACTAATACATTACAGTTAATTGCATTATTACTAAAAGGTTACAATTACGAACTTATTTGTAATAGTACTAGTAATTGTGATGTTATAGTAATTATGTTAATAATTGTAATGTAATTGTAACAATATTAATTATTGTAATGTATAAGTAATAATGCAATTATTGTAATGATTGAGTAATAGTTAATTACTGTCATGTATTTGTAATAATACAAATTAAAGTTTCACTTTGGGCTCATTGTGAAGTTGATTAATAGAGAAAATAATCATCAGATGAATCCATTATAAAATAATTATAGTTATTAATTTAAAATGAGCTGTGTCCTGAACAAAATTCAACAGAAACATTCTGCTTTTCTGACAATAATTTCAGATTTGAATGTAAATAAGTCACCTTTACACTTTCACTACATTTTACAAACTTTTACTGAGAAAACATTTTGAACTTTTATAGAGTGACCGAATAGAGTATTTTTACTCTATGCTGTTAGGACTTTTACTTTAGTAGAAGATGTAAATATTTCTCCACCCCCGTTGACGTCTTTGTCTTTGTCTCTGTCTCTGTCTCATGTCTCTGCAGCGTCTCCACATCCAAACCTGGCTGGGAAACCCTGTCTGAAGCTTAAAATCTACGTGAAACCGACCAGTGAGTCTCGTTTTCTCTCATATCAGCTCGTGTTTTTGTCCTTTAAGTTTTTTTTCCATATGTTTGTATTTGTTGCATTTTCCCCGAATAACAATCAGTCATCATTTAAAGGAACAAACGAGTTTCAGCCTTTCACATTTTTAGACAACCAATGTTTTACTGACAGTCGCCATCTGCTGGTCAGAAGAAGTATAAAAAGTAAAAGTACTCACACTTATGAGCAGAAATACTCTGCTGCAAGTTACAGTTTTGCATTTAAATCTGAAGAAGATGTACGATGACATCTCAGTTACTTTTTTAATCACATGCTGTGCTGTGACTTTTTGACAACCTTTATGTAGATAGATCTTTATTTCAAACATGGCAAATAAAATCAGACAACAAATAAAAATAAAATAAAAACACAGGCAAAAAAACAACATCACATGCCCTCCGTACGTATGCAGTACACAAAGTATTTCATGTAGGAAAAGGAGCAGGAGGAAATAAATACAAATCCTACCCTCTTTTTCCAATTTTTATATACATATATAAACATATATACATACACAAATATACATATATACATACATACATACACACACATTTTGCCTATATAACATATTATACAATGACACATTAATTTTTGTACTATTCTATGATTTTTTCTGACTTTTTTAGCATGCTATATTGTGTGATATACATTTTAATGACTTTGTTTATAATATGCTATTTCAGTTAGTTAGTTTCACCGCATTTTTATGACATGATGACCTTTTTAAATATTTTTTAAATAACTTGCCATACTATATTTTTTATGACTTTTCAAACATAATATAAAGTGATGTTTTAAGTTTAAAAAAAAATACTATACCATGAAAACATTTTGATGACATAACCTTTTAAGATATATGTTTTTATAATATGCTACATTATGACAATTTCCCGTCATTTTATGACACAATGTATAATAACATTTTTAGATATATTTTTTATAACATGCTATACTGTGAAAATTTCATTAAGACCTTTTGAATAGATTTTTTGTATAACATGCAACACTTTGATATTTGTTATTTTTTTATAACATGCTATAGTTTGATGTTCTTTTTTAACATGCAGTACTGAGACCTTTGTTATGACTTTTTAAAAAAAAAAAAAAATCTATATTATGACAGTTTTAATGACTTTCTTGTAAACGTACCAACTGAAATTTTATGACATTAATAACATGCTACACTATGAAATTGGTTGACTTTTTATGAAATTTTACACTCGGATGTTTTTTAGTGACCTTTTTATAACACAATACATGATACATGTACATACGTGATATGATATTTTTTATGTCTTCATTAATAAAATGCTATGCTATGATTTTTTTTAAATGTCTTTTTACAACATGCTGTTCTTCAAGATTCTTTGAGTTATTAATTACATGCTAATTCAATTTTATGACTTTTTGAAACATGCTTTACTGAGACTTTTTTACAATTTGACATTTTTATGAATTTATTATAACATGCTTTACTGTGACATGTTTTCATGCCACTCAGTAAAGCACGCTATAACATGACTTGTTATGCAGTTTTGAATGACGTGCTATATTATGACTTTTTTATGCTATTGTAGACAATATACTGTACTTTGACTTTTTTTATTTAAGATTTTTCTTTTTTGGGGCGGATTTTTCCCTTTTATGATGGGACAGTTGTAGCATGACAGGAAATGTGGGGGAGAGAGGGGGGATGACACGCAGCAAAGGGCCACAGGCTGGAATCGAACCTCCGGCGGCTGCAAAGCCTCGGCATGTGGGGCGCACACAGTAGCAGGTGAGCTAGAGGCCGCCCCTACTTTGACTTTTTTATGCTGTTTTTTGGATGGCATGCTATCATATGATGCTATGATATGTTGTCAGCTTTCTGGGCTGTGGATTAAACAGGAGACACACAGGAAAATGAGAAAACAGAGTGATTTATTAATTACAAGCAATCAAAAATAATTCTTTGTCTATTATCCTATTTATCTCGATCATGCCAAATAAAATAAGTTAAAAAGGAAACATAAGCAACAAAAACAATACCCGTCAGATATATTCAGTAAACAACATACATATTTCTTGCTCAAAAAGGCATATGAGAAAGTGAATACAGATCAAATAATGAATAAATATTCAAAATTTCTGCTCCAGAATTCACCATACACACAATTAAACTAAACAATAGCAAAGGCACTCAAAAGATACTGAGCGAAGAGACGGTGAGGAGAAAGTGACCGCTGAGCCATCTGACTGGGCCATCGAGTACCACGGGACCCTGATCGCACTCCTGAAATCTGCTGCCCTGAAATGACAAAACCATGACCAAAAATGATTTTTTAACAGTGAAAGCTTGACTTTTTCAACTGCTTGTCTCGCAAGCTGTAGTATGACTTTTTGGTGCCATTTTGGACCACGTTATATTATGATGTTTGTTTTTTCCCTGAAATTCTATACTATGACGCGTCTCCACATGCTACACTATGTGGTTTTCAACTTTTTTTTGAGCATATCAAATTTTGACTTTTTTCGCCATAGTATAGTATGATATTTTCACTCGTTTTTTCGACGTGCTACATCCAATTTAATTCAATTTTATTTATAAAGCCCATTATCACAAAACACAGTTTGCCTCAGAGGCTTTACAGCAGGCACCATCCCTCTGTCCTTAGACACTCACATCGACTGAGGCCGTTTTTTCGACATTCTGTACTATGACTTGTCTCAACATGCTATACCATTTCGTGTTTTAGCTGGTTTTTTGACGTCATATTTTGACATTTTAAGACATGCTATACTTTGTTGTTTTCGGTTGTTTTTTTCCCAACGTGCTATATCATGACGGTTTTGGCCGTTTTTTTAGACATACAATACCATGATGTGTCTTGACATGCTACACTTTGTGGTTTTATGCTGGACTTTGGACATATCATATTTTGCCATTTTTCAACGTATGGCAGCTCTCCTCTAAGAGTCTTGGTCTCCTCCTACTCAGACACTGGGACACAAGGTGTCTTTTTCTTTTCAGTGATGGATACTTTATTTTCACGGTTGACCAGACCAGGAGACAAACCCCCTGCCTCTCTGTCCGAGGGAGCATCTGCGGTCCGTCCTCTCTCGGGGGATTAAGGGTGGCACTGGGAGTAACTCTGGTACTACCCTCCCTTGGTTTTTTGTGAGATTTATTCACTTGTGGTCGGTCAAAGTCAAGCAGTAAACTGAAAGTTTGTTTTTGTCCTGCAACCTCTTTCTTTTTTGTCTTGTTTTGTCTTCTTAGCCACTCACCAGATTCTCAGAGGGATGAAAAGGCAAAAACCCAGGGATGGTAGACAAAGGTTAAAACTGCTCAAGGCAGGCTTTATTCAAAGATAAAAATGTCAGGAGTTACAGGAGTTACATATACTGTCTTACACAGAGTCTAAGCCAAAAGCACAGAAAGCACACACACAGTGATCTGTGGGTCTTCATCTGGAGTCCGCTGTGTCATCATCTCCCGACTCTCCGTCTCTCCTCTTTGGCTGGCGTTAGGATGGTGCGTTCAGGGAGAAACTTCCTCCTGCTGCTTGGGATTCATGTTTGGTTAGAGGCTTCCTCCTCCTGCTGTTGGGGAGTTTCCACCCCTCCACATGTGGTTTCCTATCAACGGTTGCTCAAACTGCTGCTGCTGCTGATTCATGAACATGTTAAACATGCTCATAAGCATGGGTGCAGCTGTTTGCATATTTATGAAGGGTCTCATCTCCCGAAGGGGGAATGAACAGCTTGGGTTAGGATCTGGGTTTGAGTTTCCATTCTTGTCTGATCTCCAAGCAGTCATACAGCATTGGCATTTTTCAAGTGTTTTTTCGACATGCCATATTATGGTGTTTTTGGCCGCTTTTGTAACAATCTATACCATGGCGTGTCTCGGCATGCTATTTTATGTTGCTTTATGTGGTTTGCAGCTGTTTTTGGTACATGTCACATTCTGACATTTTTCGCCATACTTTAGCCTTACTTTGATCATTTTTTTGACATGCTATTTTATGGGGTTGCTGGACGTTTTTAGATGTTTTTTCAACACTGTATACTATAACATGCCTCTACATGCTATACTAAGTGGTTTTCAGCTGTTTTTGGTATTTTTTTTGCCATAATATAGCCTTTTCATTTTCATTTCCATTTTTTCCACATGCCATATTATCTTTTTTATTGTCGCTTTTTTGAACTTTCTTTGCTATGTCATGTTTCAGAGGACTATTTTCTGTTGTTTTAACATGGTTTTCAGCTGTTTTTGGGACATGTCATGTTTTGACATTTTTGCCATACTATAGCCTTGCATCTTCGGTCATTTTTTCAACATGCTAAATCATGGTGTTTTTGGTCATGATTGAAACTTTTTTTGCAATGGCATCGCTAAACAGGCTATTTTATGTGTTTTAATGTGGTTTTAATCTGTTTTTGGGACATGTCATCTTTTGACATTTTTGCCATACTATAGCCTTGCATATTTTGTCATTTTTTCAATATGCCAAATTGTAGTGTTTTTGGCCCTTTTTGCAACTTTCTTTGCAATGTCATGTCTTGATCGGCTATTTTATGTGTTTTAACATGGTTTTCAGCTGTTTTTGGGACATGTCATATTTTGACATTTTTGCCATTCTATAGCCTTACATCTTTGGTCATTTTTTCGACATGCCAAATCATGGTGTTTTTGGTCATTTTTGCAACTTTCTTTGCCATTGCATCTCTCAACAGGCTATTTTATGTGTTTTAATGTGGTTTTCAGCTGTTTTTGGGACATGTCATATTTTGACATTTTTGCTATACTATAGCCTTGCATCTTCGATCATTTTTTCGACACGCCAAATTTTGGCGTTTTTGGTTAAAATTGCAACTGTCTTTGCAATGACATGTCTCGATCGGCTATTTCATGTGTTTTAACGTGGTTTTCAGCTGTTTTTGGGACATGTCATATTTTGACATTTTTGCCATACTATAGCCTTGCATCTTTGGTCATTTTTTCAACA
>NW_024637236.1:0-350 GCF_008729295.1 Plectropomus leopardus
GTGTGTGTGTGTGTGTGTGTGTGTGTGTGTGTGTGTGTGAGAGCGCTTTTTCTCCCTTCTTCGCGTCTCTCTTTCTCTCTATGGTGTCATAATTTTCAGTCCTTCAGTGATGGATCACAGTTGAGACTTCCTCAATATTCCTGTGTGTGTGTGTGTGTGTGTGTGTGTGTGTGTGTGTGTGTGTGTGTGTGTGTGTGTGTGTGTGTGCATGCCTGCGTGCGTGTACGTGTGTGTGTGTGTGTGCGTGCGTGCATGCGCTCGTGTGTGTTTGCAGTGTAACCATCAGGCAAGCTGTGAATGGCATGGTATTTTTAGCTTGCTCCTTTAGAGTGACACATGCACACACTTTG
>NW_024637237.1:0-237 GCF_008729295.1 Plectropomus leopardus
ACACACACACACACACACACACACACACACACACACACACACACTCAGTCTACCCAGCATGCACTGGGCAGATAATTAGGAACTGATCTGTTTTTGTCCGTGCTGCAGGTGAAGTATAAGGAGAACTTCGACAAACACTTAAAGGGCCAGCGTCCCCGTTACAACCCTCTGGACTGTCTCTCCTTCAAACACACACAAGCTGCTGCTGCTCTGGCCAGTCAGGTGAGCGACTCACGC
>NW_024637238.1:0-420 GCF_008729295.1 Plectropomus leopardus
CACACACACACACACACACACACACACACACACACACACACACACTCATGTAGACTCTCACAGTGTCATGGGACAGCTGACTGTGTGTGTGTGTGTTTACACGTGTGTGTGTGTGTGTGTGTGTCAGAACAAAAAGCAGCAGAGTCAATCTCCTTAATGGAGATTAACACTTTTAATGGGAATCAAACAGACTAATCCAGTGTGACCAGTTGGAGCTGACAGAGCTGGAAGAAGTACTCAGATCTGTGACTTAAGTAAAAGTAATAATACCACAGTATAAGCAAATACAAGGAAAAGTACTGCGTTCGTCATTTTACTTCAGAAACGAAGAGAAGAATCAGCAGCAAAATGGACTTTAAGTATCAAAAGTAAAAGAAGTCACAGGTGACAGAAAGGCACCGTTTTATTATTTTATATCAT
>NW_024637239.1:0-211 GCF_008729295.1 Plectropomus leopardus
ACACACACACACACACACACACACACACACACACACACACACGCATGCTTCATAAATAAGCAGTGTTTTGATGGATCCCTCTTATCTCCACAGAAACGGCCCAGTCAGCTCTGGGCTCTGATGTCACCGACGCCGTCATTACTGTCCCCTTCGAGTTTGCACATGCTCAGAAGCGTGCTCTGAGGTAGGACACCTCACAGCCTGTAATGTC
>NW_024637240.1:0-558 GCF_008729295.1 Plectropomus leopardus
ACTTTGTATGTTATTACATGTCTCTACAAGCCATAATATGTCCTTTACAGCCATTTTTGGGACATGTCAAAATTTGACATTTTTGCCATAGTATAGTATGCGATTTTTCGTCATTTGTTCAACATGCTAAATTATGATGTTTTGTCCTTTTTTGGACTTTGTTTCCACTTTGTATGTTATTACATGTCTCTACAAGCCATGCTATGTCATTTTCCAGAAATTTTTGGGACATGTCAAAATTTGAAATTTTTGCCATAGTATAGTATACGATTTTTCATAATTTTTTCAACAAGCTAAACTATGACGTTTTTGTCCTTTTTTGGCCTTTGTTTCCACTTTGTATGTTATTACGCTTCTCTACAAGCCATAATATGTCATTTACAGCCATTTTTGGGACATGTCAAAATTCGACATTTTTGCCATAGTATAGTATGCGATTTTTCGTCCGTTTTTCAACATGCTAAATTATGACGTTTTTGTCCTTTTTTGGACATTTTTTCCACTTTGTATACTATGACGCATCTATACAAGCTATAATAAGTAGTTTTTAGCCATTTT
>NW_024637241.1:0-519 GCF_008729295.1 Plectropomus leopardus
ATTTGACATTTTTGCCATACTATAGTATGCGATTTTTCGCAATTTTTCAACATTCTAGACTCTGACTTTTTAGGCCTTTTTTGGCTTTTGTTTCCACTTTGTATGACATGAAGCGTGTCTACAAGCTATAATATGTCGTTTTTAGCCATTTTTGGGACACGTCAAAATGTGATATTTTTGCCATAGTATAGTATGCGATTTTTGGCCATTTTCTCAACATGCTAAATTATGACGTTTGGGGCCTTTTTTGGCCTTTGTTTCCACTTTGTATACTATAGTGCGTCTCTAGAAGCTATAATATGCAGTTTTTAGCCATTTTTGGGACATGTCCAAATTTGACATTTTTGCCATACTATAGTATGCGATTTTTGTCCCAATTTTTCAACATACTAAATTCTGACTTTTTAGGCCTTTTTTGGCCTTTGTTTCCACTTTGTATTCTATGACGCGTCTCTACAAGCTATAATATGTCGTTTTTAGCCATTTTTGGGACCTGTCAAAATTTGACATTTTTGCCAT
>NW_024637242.1:0-207 GCF_008729295.1 Plectropomus leopardus
CTCTGTAAGCTATAATATGTAATTTTCAGCCATTTTTGGGAGGGGTCGAAATTTGACATTTTCCGCCATAGTATATTATGCGATTTTTGGCCATTTTTTCAGCACCCTAAATTATTACCCTTTTGGACTTTTTTGGCTTTTGTTTCCACTTTGTATAGTATAACACGTCTCTACAAGCTATGATATGTCATTTTCAGCCATTTTTGG
>NW_024637243.1:0-838 GCF_008729295.1 Plectropomus leopardus
AAAAGGGCAATAACGTCATAATTTAGCATGTTGAAAAAAATCGCAAAAAATCGCATACTATAGTATGGCAAAAATGTCAAATTTTGACAACTCTCAAAAATGGCTAAAAACAACATAATATAGCTTGTAGAGACGCGTTATATTATATAAAGTGAAAACAAAGGCCAAAAAAGGGCAATAACCTCGTAATTTAGCATTTTGAAAAAATCGAAGAAAATCGCATACTATAGTATGGCAAAAATGTCAAATTTTGACATCTCTCAAAAATGGCTAAAAACAACATATTATAGCTTGTAGTAATGTGTTATATTATGAAAAGTGGAAAGAACGACCAAATAAGGGCAATAACGTCATAATTTAGCATGTTGAAAAAAACGCAAAAAATCGCATACTATAGTATGGCAAAAATGTCAAATTTTGACATCTCTCAAAAATGGCTAAAAACAACATATTATATGTTGTAGTAATGTGCTATATTATGAAAAGTGGAAAGAACGACCAAAAAAGGGCAATAACGTCATAATTTAGCATGTTCAAAAAATTACAAAAAATCGCATGCTATAGTATGGCAAAAATGTCAAATTTTACATCTCTCAAAAATGGCTAAAAACAACATAATATAGTTTCTAGAGACGCGTTATATTGTTCAAAGTGAAAACAAAGGCCAAAAAAGGGCAAAAATGTCATAATTTAGCATGTTGAAAAAATCGCAAAAAATCGCATACTATAGTATGGCAAAAATGTCAAATTTTGACATCTCTCAAAAATGGCTAAAAACAACATAATATAGTTTGTAGTAATGTGTTATATTATGAAAAGTGGAAAGAACGACCAAAAA
>NW_024637244.1:0-227 GCF_008729295.1 Plectropomus leopardus
ATCTTCTTGTCCATTTTAAGCCGTTTTTTCCACTTTGTATACTATAATGCGTCTCTACGAGCTATAATATGTCGTTTTTAGGCATTTTTGGGACGGGTCAAAATTTGACATTTTTGCCATATGTGATTTTTTGCTATTTTTTCAACATGCAAAATTATGATGTTCTTGTCCATTTTAAGACGTTTTTTCCACTTTGTATACTATAACGCGTCTCTACCAGCTATAAT
>NW_024637245.1:0-323 GCF_008729295.1 Plectropomus leopardus
TCTTTGGCCTTTTTTGGCATTTGTTTCCACTTTGTATAGTATAACACGTGTTTATAAGCTATTACATGTCATTTTCAGCCATTTTTGGGCCGGGTCAAAATTTGACATTTTTGCCATAGTATAGTATGCGATTTTTGGCCATTTTTTCAACACCCTAAATTATGACCTTTTTGTACTTTTTTGGCTTTTGTTTCCACTTTGTATACGTTGACGCGTCTCTGTAAGCTATAATATGTCATTTTCAGCCATTTTTGGGAGGGGTCAAAATTTGACATTTTCCGCCATAGTATAGTATGTGATTTTTGGCCATTTCTTTCAACATG
>NW_024637246.1:0-3792 GCF_008729295.1 Plectropomus leopardus
TCAGAAAAGAGTGGAATTTTCCAGAAGCACTTATTAAAAACAGAAATTTACTGATGTTCATATGAAAGTTGAGACTTTTACCGGATGGCTTCTTTCCCTCTGAACTCGGGAGAAACCGGCTCGACGCACTCGTCCCCTCCGGGAGCGCCTTTCACTTCGCTGTCGTACACCGAGCTCACTTCAACGTAGCGCTTCCTGCGTTTGGACCAATAGGATGGCTTCAGGAAGTAAATCAAGGACCTCCTCATCCCAAACTCTCCTGCATTTCAGACAAAATAAATTAAATTTAATAACAGCACTCAAACAGGGAGAGGTTAAACTCTAGTGACCCCACAGGGAAACTGGGCCTGCAGGACTGATTCGACTGTTTAACAGCACTGATTTAAAAATAGTTCAACTTAAGTGAAATAATAATACTAAAAGTAGACTAATCAAAGAGGATGATGAATATAAAAAAAATAGATAAATAAACCAAAAACAGTGCAAAATAAGAAATATAGACCGATAAAAGATGAGTAAAACGACAAAATGATATAAAACAATAAAGATAAGATCGATAAACCAGGAATATCTGAGTCAAAACCAATAACATAAAAAATTAAACAGAAATATAGAATGAATAAATAAGATAAAATAAAATAAAGAAATTTCTTGAACTTGGGGCACGTGTCAAGTCATTCGGTAAAATGTTCCAGCAGACTGAAGCATAAAAGCTAAAAGCACGTTCACCAAAATGTTCCCTCAGATAATAGCAGATCCTGATGTTTTTAGGACTTTCACCCTTTATACTGAATTCACAGCGAACTGTGACTTCTGCGTGCCATTGCATCGCCAGTGATACAGTTAATTTTTGTAAATTAAATGATGTGCGTGTTCTCACCAGGCAGCACCTGGTCCAGGTAGACGGCCAGCAGCAGGTAGAGGATGCAGTCCACCACCAGCATGAGCAGGGGGACGTACAGAGGGTGAGGGCCGTTTGCCAGCGAGGAAAACACAGCACCGTCTCCCTGAGCCTCCAGGTAAACCACCTGACACACACACACACACACACACACACACACACACACACACACACACACACACACACACACCACACACACACACACGCACGCACGCACGCACACGCACGCACACGCACGCACACAGATCAGCTATCCATGGACACAATAATTATACTTCCACAATGAGATCCCATCATGGTGGTCCACAGGGCAGGACAGACGTGGTGTGTGTGTGTGTGTGTGTGTGTGTGTGTGTGTGTGTGTGTGTGTGTGTGTGTGTGTGTGTGTGTGTGTCTTCTCTCTCTCACCTGTGCAATGCCGATGGAGAAGGCGCTGGGGGAGAGCAGGCAGAGGAGCCAGACGAGCGGCTGAGGGAAGTCCTTCATGAGGACGGTGAAGAGCGACAGGCAGCCGAACACGACGGTCAGCATGGAGCCGACTGTGCTGGCAAACTTTGGCTTCTTAAAGAGCGGAGTCAGCATGAAGGAGAAAAAGATCTGCACACGAGAGGAGCACAAAATACAACGCAGAGGAGGAGGAGGGAGGAGAGTTAGTATTCAAAAAAATAGATAACAAATAAATGACTAGATGAATAAGATCATATGCTATTAAATGCAAAAAATAACATAAAAAGAAATGTAGATTAATTATTGAAATGTGACAAAAATAAATATATATTTGAATATGCATATTATTTATTTACCTTATTATATTTTCTAACCCTTGTATTACTTTCCCAAAAATTAAACATAATAAAATAAATACATTTAAAAATTAACAATTTAAAATAAAAAAAAGATAATCCATCTAAAAAGAAATATATGTGAAAAATAAATAGGAAATTAAATAAATAAAGATCAGCAATATTGATGTAAATCAGGTTTGATTGCACTGATGCTATAATGACATATTATTAAAAGTTAATAATTCATTTTAATTATTAAATAAATTATTTTTATTTTGTCCTCTGTATGACATGGCCAGACAGACCTAGGGGTTAAAGAGAAGAATTTATTTATTTACCTTTGTATAACTTTCCTTACAGCCTAGAAAAAAATAATAAATACAGAAATAAATGTAAAGATGAATTAATATATTTAAAACGAATTAATAAATTTTTTAAAAAATCAATAAATCAATTGGAAAATTAAATAGGAAAGTAAATAAATGAATAAGAATCTGAAATATCAATTGATGACATTTTTTCGATTAATGCCTACATTTTTAGGTTCATTTAATGGTATATTATTAAAAATTTATAAACAAATATGCATCTATATACAAATATTCATGTGTCTTTGTGAGCCTTTAACCGGAGCATCACGTCTGTGCGGGTTTAAACGTCCCGTCACAGCTCGACTCACCGATGATATTCCATAGAGGAAGATGAGGAAGAAGATGACGAAGAAGTCGCTGTTGGGGAACAGGGCGGTGTACGTGGCGATGATGGACATGAGGATGGACATGGTGGTCACCAGAGCGGCGTACAGGAGGCCCCACGACAGCCTGGTGTACGACACAAAATCTTCAGCACATACATGATGACATGCGCTCAGAGAGCAGGTCTGAGCTCATCGTTTTCAGATCCAAAAGACTTTAATTTCACTCACCAGAAGGCCGAGTCGTACAGCCCCATCATGGTCATGGTGTCTTTGAGGCGGTGCTCCTTCTCAGCCGCCACGTTGACGATGAGGAAGGTGACGAATGGCGTGAAGGCCAGGACCAGGTAGATGGAGATGAGGGCGTGCGGGAATTTCGGCACCTCCACGGAGCCCGGCTGACCCATCATCACAGCCTTCAGGTTCATCTCGCTCCACACCGAGCGCTTCGTCTGCATCTGAGGCGCCGCAAACATCATCGAACAGGACCGTGAGTCGTGATTATCTTTATTATAGATTATCAAATATCCGCTCTACTATCTGATAATCACAGGACGTAGAGGTCCTGGCTCATTTAACCCTTTAGAGCCCATTTTAATATTACATACACTCTTAACGCTCTGTGAAACAAAGTGCACTTTTCAAAATCAGACGTTTTTAGACGGAAAAAAAAGAATCATTTTCAAAATGCTCAGCAATTTTTTTTTCCATCATCAAATCCTGGGATATGTCAATGATTAGCAGCAACATTGATTTTTATACAGTATAATTTTTTGTTGTGCAGCGTTAAATACTCACACTCATATCACTCTGCACACAAAATGCGCTTTTCAAAATCAGGTTAGAAAACAATAAATATCAAATAATCATTAAGTTCCAAAATTTTAACCATTTAAATGCTAGGTTTTTGTCATGAAAATGAATGATTTTCAATAAAAAATGAAAAATAAAAAGCACCTAAAATGCAGCAAACATTCTCTAAGGGTTAATTTCCTTGGGTTTTTTTAGACCAACAGACCAAAAAATATGTGACGGACAAAGAAATAAATCAGAGAGCTCTCTGGAGAACGTGGTTCTGCTCTGTGGCCCGGCTCACCTGGATGATGGCTGCGTCGATCACAGACTGCAGGCGGATGAAGCCGGAGTACCAGTAATTAGCCGCTCTGCAGTTCACCGAGCTGGTGAAACAGTTGGCTGCAGGGAAACAAACACGACAACACGGAAATGATCTGACATTTGAAAACATACCAAACTATGCCCCCACTGTGTATTAAAAACCCAACCGTTTATAACTAACAAAAAACTAAGTAAAAAAAAAACCTAATAAATTAATATAAATATTTCAAAAAAATGCAATAAATAAATAAATGAAGAATTAAATAAAACAAAATTATAAAATAATAATAAAAATA
>NW_024637247.1:0-3880 GCF_008729295.1 Plectropomus leopardus
CCATAACGAAGAACCATGCAAAAACGACCAGAAAAGTCATAATTATGGATGTTGAAAAAATGACCAAAAAGGCAAGGCTATAGTATGGCTAAAAAAGTCAAAATAAGACATGTCCCAAAAACAGCTTAAAACACCTCAAAACAGCATAAAATAGTATGCAAAGACACGCCATAACAAAGAATCTTGCAAAAACAGTCTTAAAACCCATAATGATGGATGTTGAAAAGGTGACCAAAAGGGCAAGGCCATAGTATGGCAACACAAAAAAGTCAAAATATGACATGTCCCAAAAACAGCTTAGAACACCTCAAAACAGCATAAAATAGTGCGCGAAAACACGCCATGACAAAGAATCTTGCAAAAATGGTCTAAAAAGTCATAATTATGGATGTGGAAAAAATGACCAAAAAGGCAAGGCTATAGTATGGAAAAAAAAAAAGTCAAAATATGACATGTCCCAAAAACAGTTTAAAACACCTCAAACAGCATAAAATAGTGTGCCAAGGCACGCCATAACGAAGAACCAGCTAAAATGACCAAAAAAGTCATAATTATGGATGTTGAAAAAATGACCAAAAAGGCAAGGCTATAGTATGGCTAAAAAAGTCAAAATATGACATTTACCAAAAACATCTTTACACACCTCCAAAACAGCATAAAATAGTGTGCCAAGACACGCCATAACAAAGAATGTTGCAAAAATGACCAAAAAAGTCATAATTATGGATGTTGAAAAAATGACCAAAAAGGCAAGGCTATAGTATGGAAAGAAAAAAAAAGTCAAAATATGACATCTCCCAAAAAAAGCTTAAAACACCTCACAACAGCATAAAATAGTGTGCCAAGACACGCCATAACAAAGAACGTTGCAAAACCGACCAAAAAAGTCATAATTATGAATGTTGAGAAAATGACCAAATAGGCAAGGCTATAGTATGGCTAAAAAAGTCAAAATAAGACATGTCCCAAAAACAGCTTAAAACACCTCAAAACAGCATAAAATAGTGTGCCAAGACACGCCATAATAAAGAACGTTGCAAAAACAGTCTAAAAACCCATAATGAATGTTGAAAAAAATGACCAAAAATGCAATACTGTAGTATGGGGAAAATTTCAAAAAATAACATTTCCCAAAACCAGCAGGAAACCACCTAAAATAGCGTGCTGAAACAAGCCATAGTATAGACTGTTGAAAAAATTGGAAAAAACACCATGATATAGCATGTTGAAAAAAGAACTGAAAATGCAATACTATAGTATGGCGAATAGCATTAAGTTTTTTGAGAACTTTGCTAACTTTTTTTTTTTGTCAGCCAAGTACCCCCTGACCGATGTAAAACATTTTTGATAGAAAGAAAGAAGTACAACACAGCGCTGTGCCATCAGTGACTTATTTATTAAACAACATTGTAACTGGAAAACACTTAAATTTCAAACATTTAAAAAAAACTCCTTTTTCGAATCTAAAGAGTCAGTGCCTTAATTCTTGGCAAATCATTCCTTTTGCCATCATACAATTCCTAATGCATCAGAATTTTTAATAAGCATCACTTAACTGAAATTGAATATTGACAATAATAATTCAGTTCATTAACACAGATTTGTATTTTTACTAACCTTTTCATAATATTATTTTTTAAGAGTTATGCATTACTGCTGTTTTTTTAAAATACACTTTTCTAGTAATCTCATGTACCCCCCGGAGTTCCTCCATGTACCCCCGAGGGGTACACATACCAGTGTGAGAAACACTGTGCTATAGTGTGAGTTTTTGGTGCTATTTTGGACCCAATGCTGTAGTCGTGTGTTATTTCCAGGTTGAGTTTAAAATAATGTATGAAGATGTTGCATGCTACCGGAAAGGTCGAAACAAGTCAACTAAACGAATGGACCATGTGATCTGAAATAGCAGCAAGAGAGTAACGCAGGCTGAGCTGCCCAGCTTTGTGTGCACAGGTGAGCCAGCTCCCTAATGAGCGTCACAGTCAGTCCACTACCTGCAAGGGGAGGAGACAGCACAAACAGGCCTGGACACAGGAGGGGTCATGATACTATGGTGTGATTATTTATGTGACATTCAGTACTGTGACTTTTCGACCTCATATGTTGTTCCCTCTGACACTTCACATGAAGCGACACCCGTATCTGATGACGGCAGCAGGCAGTAAGGGCTGAATTCAACCCTCCTTGTCTTTCAGCCAGCTGAGGAACCTTCCTTGACTTTGGGATGAGGGGAGGAGGGCATAATGTCTGTGGTGGCTTGGGAGTTCAGTCCTTGATGTTGCTGCACGTCCTCCACAGACAACTTGCAGTCGACAACCTTGTTGGCAGGATGTAGCACTCCAGGGAAGAATTGGGCAGTTTTCAGAACCCTCTGCAGAGCTTTCTGCGCAGAGACAGAGCAGTCAGAGAAAAACCAGTCCGACATTATAGATATACATGTATATACATTTGCATTACCATTAATGCTATTTTGGACGACATGCTATGGTATGACTTTTTTGTACGATTTTGGAAGACATGCTATAGTATGACATTTTGGTGTGATTTTTGACAACATAATATAGTATTAACTTCTTTTGCACAATTTTGGACGACATGCTATTGTATAATTTTTTGGACAATATTGGACCAAATACTAAAGTATGACTTTTTGACGCAGTTTTGGACCACGTGCTATCGTATAAATTTTTGGGCCATTTTGGACCCAATGCTGTAATCTGACTTTCTGGCGCAATTTTGGACCCAATGCAATAGTTTGCCTTTTTGGGGCCATTTTGGATCCAATGCTATGGTGTGACTTTTGGGTGCTAACCCTAACTCTAACCCCTTACCCTATTTTTGGCTACATGCTATAGTATGACATTCTTATGAGAATTTGGACCACATGATAGAGTATGGCTTTTTGGGCGATTTTGGAACCAATGCAATAGTATTACTTTTTGGAGCGATTTTGAATGTCAAGCTATAGTATGACATTTTGGGCTATTTTGGAACCAATGCAATAGTATAAATTTTGGGGACCATTTTGGACCCAATGAACTTGCTATAGTATGACTTTTTTGATCGATTTTGGACCCAATGCTATAGTATGATTTTTTTGGATGGATTTTGACCCACATGCTATGGTATGACTTTTTGACACAGTTTTGGACCACATGCTATTGTATGAATTTTTGGCGATTTTGGAACCAATGCTATAGAAAAACTTTTTGGAGCGATTTTGAACGTCAAGCTATAGTATGACATTTTGGGCAGTTTTGGAACCAGTGTAATAGTATGAATTTTGGGGGCCATTTTGGACCCAATGCTATAGTCTGACTTTCTGGTACAATTTTGGACGCAATGCAATAGTTTGACTTTTTGGTGAGATTTTGAACAACAAGCTATACTATGACTTTTTGGGCAGTTTTGGAACCAATGCAATAGTATGACTTATAGTGGCAATTTTGGACCAAATGCTATAGTATTACTTGTTGGTGCTATTTTGAACAACTTGCTTTAGTATGACTTTTTTGGTCCATTTTGGATCCAAATGCTATAGTATGACTTTCTGGTGGCATTTGGGACCCAATGCTATGGAATGAATTTTTGGCACAATTTTGACCACATGCTAAAGTACTAATTTTTTTTTTTTGCATGATTTCTGGCCCAATGCTATAGTGTGACTTTTGGCACGATTTTGAACAACTTGCTATAGAATGACTTTTTTGCAAGATTTTGGATAACATGCTATAGTATGACTTCGTGGGCAATTTTGGACCCAATGCTATAGTCTGACTTTTTGGCACAATTTTAAACCACATGCCATAGTATGACTTTTTGGGGTGATTTTGGACCAAATGCTATAGTTTGAGTTTTGGGGCGATTTTGGAACCAA
>NW_024637248.1:0-409 GCF_008729295.1 Plectropomus leopardus
GGGGTGAATATTTGATATTTTTCGCCATACTATAGTATGCGATTTTTTGCCATTTTTCCAACATGCTAGATTCTGACTTTTTTGGACTTTTTTGGCATTTTTTTTCCACTTTGTATACTATGACACGTCCTTAAAAGCTATAATATGTCATTTTCAGCCATTTTTGGGACAGGTCAAAATTTGACATCTTTCGCCATACTATAGTATGCGCTTTTTGGCCATTTTGTCAACATGCTAAATTATGAGGTTTTTTGACTTTTTTGGCCTTTGTTTCCACTCTGTATACTGTGATGTGTCTCTACAAGCTATAATATATCGTTTTCAGCCATTTTAATAAAATGTCAAAATTTGACGTTTTTTGGCATACTATACTATGGCATTTTCTGTCATTTTTTTGACATGCTATATT
>NW_024637249.1:0-215 GCF_008729295.1 Plectropomus leopardus
ACACACACACACACACACACACACACACACACACACACACACGCTCTTCCATGTTGTCAGTGAACGCAGGAAAAACAAAATCCCGTAATACCGTCCTTTGCTCATTGCTCACTCTTTTCCTGGTAAATGAAACTGTGTGAATCTCACATATCTATATACAAATCATAAACTGTGGGCTTAAACCAAAAATGGCTCTCAGCGGCAGTGTTTTTCAG
>NW_024637250.1:0-982 GCF_008729295.1 Plectropomus leopardus
CATAACATAACATAACATAACATAACATAACATAACATAACATAACATAACATAACAAAATTTCATGTTTGCATTGCTCTGTGTTTTGGTTCTTTAAAACAGTTGCTCTGGTAACGCTGTTGATGTTTTCCCCTCTGTAGTGAGCGCTCTTGTTGACAGAGGATCTGTGTCTGTCAGATAACTTCCTCCGTGCTCGCGCTCAGGTGTGCTCACTGTAGTGTCGTCATGTTGAGGTTCAGGAGCTCCTCTCTGAGAGCAGCTGCTGCTCTGCTCTCACCTGCCGCACGCGCTGCACCGGCTGCTGCTCAGGTGAGTTTAACCTCCTGAAATTTACTTAAACTAAACCTAGAAATCCGGAAACCCAGAAAACCTGGAAACCTGGAAACCCAGAAACCCGGAAACCCGGTCCTGGACTCCGGTGCTGCAGACCGGGACAGGCCCGAGAGTCTTCAGGATCCTCCAGAGAGACCAGTCCGATCCTCCAAACCGGACTCAGATTCTCCCAGTTAAAGTGTAATCTCTGCAGAGACGATCTCTGCGCTCAGAGACAAGGTCGAGACCTCAAGTTTCTCCTCCTGCTCCTCCTCCTCTCCTAATCCTCCCGCTCCTGCTTTCTTCTCCTCCTCTCTCTCTCCTCCTCCTCTCCTGCTCCTCCTGCTCACTGCTCCCTCTCTCTCTCCCCTCCTCTCTTCTCTCCTCCTCTTCCTGCTCTTGCTGCTCTTGCTCCTCGTGCTCCTCCTCCTCCTGCTCCCCTGCTCCCTCTCTCTCTCCTCTTCCTGCTCCCCTGCTCCTTCTCTCTCTCCTCCTGCTCCTCCTCCTCTCAATTCAGTAAGCTTTATTGGCATGACTGTAGATTAACAATATTGCCAAAGACATTAAAATTTACAAATAAAGTAGTATATATACATATATATATGGTCCTGCTCCTGCTCCTCCTCCTCTCTCTCTCTCCTCCTGCTCCTTCTCTCTCTCCTCCTCCTCC
>NW_024637252.1:0-532 GCF_008729295.1 Plectropomus leopardus
TAAAAGTCCCGTCCCCACACGTGTGTCACCATAATCTAACCCACAATCATCACAGTAACTCTCAGGCCCATAAACAAAGCTCCTGTGGTGTTTTTGCTGTGAGCTTCATATCAATATTAAATATGAATGTCCTCAGCAGGACATGAGTCCAGAGGACATTTATGTGTCCAAACAGCATCCTGTTGGCCTTTAAATGACTACACGTTCAAACGGCCGCCAAACGAAGATTTACTCCATTTAACGTCAAATACGAATCAAACCAAAGTAAGGTCGGCCCACGATCACGACCTCGAGCTCCAACGGGCTCCAGGAGCTCGGTTTCTGTTTCTCGGCGGTCGCCGCAGTGAATCGAGCTTTTTATCGATGTCGTGCACGCGCTGAACTCAGAGTGAACACAGCTGTGTTCAAAACCGCCTACGACACTAGCAGTACGTACTGATTCGGTCAAAATGTAGTATGTAGTATATAGTACAGTATGCAGTATGACACAGCTGCACAGACCTAACCCACCAGACGGGGTCCTTGGTTTGTC
>NW_024637253.1:0-317 GCF_008729295.1 Plectropomus leopardus
ATCATCATCACGCTCTGCCTGGAGCTCCGTCTGTCTCTCTGTCTCTCTGTCTGTCTCTCTGTGTGTCCGTCTCTCTGTCTCTCTGTCTTTCTCTCTGTCTGTCTGTCTCTGTCTCTCTGTCTGTCCGTCTGTCTGGACATGTAACCAGATCTGTTAAAGGGATAATTTGGATTTTTTTGAAGTGAGGCTGTATGAGTGAGTCCACATCATTGCCTTTCTTGAATCAAGAAAGTAGAAAAGAATAGAATAGAATAGAAAAGAATAGAATAGAATAGAATAGAATAGAATAGAATAGAATAGAATAGAATAGAACAGAA
>NW_024637254.1:0-841 GCF_008729295.1 Plectropomus leopardus
ATGTTCCTAAATTATGTGTGAGCATGTGATATGTCGTTATTTGGTGCGGAGGTGCAGATTAGGGTTAGGGCGCCTAGGGCACCAAATTGGGTAGAGCCGGCCCTGCCTATAAGTATCTTGGTATTACTATTGACCAAACTTTGTCACTCAGACCTCACATTGATAACCTTGTTTCTAAGCTAAAGCTCAAATTAAGTTTCTTTTTCAGAAATAAATCCTGTTTCTTGCTTCAGTCAAGGAAACACTTGATTTCGGCAACAGCTTGACCTTTCTTGGGTTATGGTGATCTGCTTTTTATGAATGCACCTGATCGTTGCCTAAAGAAATTGGACACTGTTTACCACTGCGCTTTATATTTCATTACTGGCTGTGGGTACCGTGTACACCACTGTACATTATACGCTGCTGCTAATTGGCATTCTCTGTCTGTCCACAGGCTCTGATACTGGTCGGTTTTTATATATAAGAGTCTACTTGGGCTGGTTCCCCCTTATTTATGTACATATATGTGTAAAAACCAGAATCACTATGGCACAGTACTCTTTTAATGTCGATCCCCAAGGTTTGCACAGAACTTGACAAAAAAGCTTACAGATGGACTTAAAACTGTCTGAGCTTATCACTATGGGGAAAATTTAAGTCACTTTTCAAAAGGTTGAGAAAATAGCACAATTGGTCAATGTGAATGTCAATGTGTGTCAATATGATAGTTGTATTTGTCTGTCTATATTTATTGTTGTTACCTTGTTTTAAGCTGCTCTCTTGGCCAGGTCACTCTTGGAAAATAGATTTTAAATCTCAATGTATCTCTCTCTCTCGCTCTCTCTCTCTCTCTCTCTCT
>NW_024637255.1:0-222 GCF_008729295.1 Plectropomus leopardus
GCGGCTGCGGCCTGCGGGCCGGTTCTAATACTAATCAAATATCAGCCCGCGGGCCTTGACTTTGACATTTGTATTCTCAGTGGTTTTCAGGCATTTTTAGGAGAGGTCAAAATCTGACTTTTTTCGCCATACTATACTATTGCCTTCTTTCGTCATTTTTTGGACATGCTAAATTACGAGGTTTTTGGCCTTTTTTGTACTTTATTCCCACTTTGTATACTA
>NW_024637256.1:0-373 GCF_008729295.1 Plectropomus leopardus
AATCATAGTCTGTGCCATCAGGTGTAGGGCAGACCAGCTTAATCTTACTCTGTAGGTGTTACTAATACTACGAGGAACTCGAAACTGCAACGGAAACACCTTTTTAGTCTTTTCTAGGTCACATGATGCTATGTCTATGTGCTTGTCAGCAGGAACTGGCTCCCATGATGCAGCAGGAGCTACAAGAGCTGTTATTGCATCACATAACTCTGAGAAAGTTGAGCGGATCATCTGGAAGATTTGAATCCACAATTCCTCTGTGAAATCGTGGACTATCAGCTCACAGAAATCCCTCATACGTGGCCGCTCGCACGTATAAGGGGCTCGCCTTTCCATCACGGCTCCATAACACGCCTACGTGGCCTTGGATTGG
>NW_024637257.1:0-586 GCF_008729295.1 Plectropomus leopardus
ACTTGACTTGACAAAGTGCACATTTTGAGTGTCCTATTACTGTGACCATCCCAAGGCACACCTGTGCAGTAGAGCTTTATAACCCTTTGAAACTTGAGCAGATTGGTTTGATTTTTGTCCAAAACATGGGAAAAATGCAATAACAATAACAATAACAATAACAATAACAATAACAATAACAATAACAATAACAATAATAATAATTACAATAAACTTTATTTATAAAGCACCTTTCAAAACACAGTTACAAGGTGCTTTACAATAAAAACAAAACACATATCAAAACATAGAGAGCACAAACGTAAGAGCCAAACATTAGGTACATAGTAATAAAATAAAATAAAATAAAATAAAATAAACGGATGGTAAAATCCCTGAAAAGCAATTCTAAACATAAAAAAGGTGGGTTTTTTTAAAGAATGATTTAAAGGATGAAAACATAGGGAAAAAGGAAATGACCAACTTGGCAAGGAATGTCCCACTAATTGCAGGTCATTGGTAAAAGGTGACAAGAAAACTACTAAAAATAGTTTTAAAAAGAAAAAAAAAAGAGGGCAGGATTATTGGAAAATTATCAAAAAAAAAG
>NW_024637258.1:0-2790 GCF_008729295.1 Plectropomus leopardus
CAGACAGGTAAGAGACAGACAGGTGAGAGGCAGTCAGGTGAGTGTTAAGGGGACAGGTCACCTCCTCGGGGTGAACAGTGTAGATGTCCTCGTCCTCCTCGTCCTCCTGTTTGTCTCCGGACAGAAGAGACTCCTTCTCTGTCCTCCACCTCTGCACCGCCTCTAACACTGCTACACGCACGCGCACACACACACACACACACACACACACACACACACAGAGTAATTTATTCTGACTGTTTTTTGATAAAATAATGTTTCATACTCAAATAATCTGACTGTTTCATACTCAAATAATCTGACTGTTTCATACTCAAATAATCTGACTGTTTCATACTCAGATAATCTGACTGTTTCATACTCAAATAATCTGACTGTTTCATGATTAAATAATCTGACCTTGTTTCTCGTACTGCGTCTCCAGAGGCAGCAGCACGCCGTCGTCTTCGTCTCTGTAGCCGTAATACTCTGCGTCTACCTCCTTCATCAGCTCCGCCCTCGTCTTCCTCAGCGCCGGGGCAGCTGGGGGTCACATGATCAAAAAGGACCAATCAGCTGACAGCACAGTGCTAGAGGTTCGATGTGAGACGGTAAAGACGGAGTTAACTTACGCTCCTTCTCAAACAGCTCTCTGACCCCTGGAAGATCTCTGGCTGCTCCGAAGTATTTATACCCTCGATTCCCCGGAACCTCCTTCCCCTCGTGATCCAACATCTTCGGACCGACGCGCTGAGGGGAGAGATCACATCATCAATAACTCACCAATAATTCATTCAGAATCAGAATCAGAAATACTTCATTGATCCCAGAGGGGAAATTGCCTTTAAATAGTTTAAAAGTAGGAAAACGAGCAGGAGCGATAGCAACAGGCTGCATGCACGGCTGGTGCAGGGGCACATACGTACCTCACCAATATCTAAATCACATCATCAATGACTCATCAATAACATCATAACATCATCAATAACTCATCAATGACTCATCAATCGCATCATCAATAACACAATCACATCATCAATAACTCATCAATGACTCACCAATCACATCATCAATAACTCATTAATGACTCATCAATAACTCATCAATGACATCATCAGTGACTCACCAATAACTCATCAATGTGAACTACAAACACAAAGGCGTCATGAATCGTTCTGCACAGACACGTTCGAAACACGACAGAAAGACCAGATAACAGCAAACTTATGGGCACACTAAAACCTGGTCTAAATCGAGGCATGATGGGAAATGTAGGCTAATGGCCCTTCTCCACTACATGGTACCTACTCTACTTTTTTTGGTACCTGGTACCACTTCTTTAGTACCTGCTCTCCTGGTTCCAGAGACAGCCCACTGGGTACTAAGAGGTACTAAAAGGTGACACTGCAGACCACTGATTGGTCAGAGAGAAACATCACTGCGTCATCAATACGCTGCACGCAGAACACTCAACAGCAAAGTTATCGCAGCAGCCGCAGTTCCTCAGCTTACTGTCCGACAGGTGTATCCAGAGAGTGTGTGTGTGTGTGTGTGTGTGTGTGAGAGAGATAGTATGTGTGTGTGTGTGTGTGTGTGTGTGAATATATATGTGTGTGTGCGTGTGTGAATATATATGTGTGTGTGCGTGTGTGAATATATATGTGTGTGTGCGTGTGTGTGTCCTGAGGCGTTCAGGGGAGCTCTAAAAATGCTGACTCTTGTGTCACAGAATATATATTTTCAGCACATAAAGGCTCCTGAAATACTAAAAAATAGAAGTAATATGTAATGTTGTATTTATTCTCTCATTACTTTCCATCTCTGAACATCCGTCTCCACTATTTAACTTCCGTGTTTTTCCTGCTGCGGCCGTTTGTGCGTGAAGCGGCGCTGCGCTCAGATGCCTACATTTCCGAATTGACCTGAACTCCTCATCGTCCGACAGAAGGACAGAGACAGAGAGGACACGTTAGCGGCGGGTATTAGTGCAGTCTGTCTCACAGTAACTCTGTTATTGACCGCGCGCTGTCACACTTTATCAATGTCACATGTTTAGTGGTGCGCACTGAAAAATGGGGCTTCCCCGAAAGTGGGAGTGTCCCACGGCGTCGCTATGACGACCAGCTACATTGAGGCGGTGCTATCTTCTAATGGAATACAACCCCCAGAAAAGTACCCGATACCAAAGGCGAGGAGTGTAGAGTAGATTAGTTTAGAGTAGAGTAGTGTAGAGTATATTAGTGTAGAGTAGAGTAGTGTAGAGTATATTAATGTAGAATAGAGTAGAGTAGTGTATTAGTATAGAGTAGAGTAGACTAGTATAGAGTATATTAGTGTAGAGTAGTGTAGAGCAAAGTAGTGTAGAGTAGAGTACTGTCAAGTAGTGAAGTGTATAGTGTAGAGTAGAGTGGAGTAAAGTACTGTAGAGTAGAATAGTGTAGAGTAGAGTAGTGTAGAGCAAAGTAGTGTAGAGTAGTGAAGTGTATAGTGTAGAGTATATTAGTGTAGAGTAGAGTGGAGTAAAGAACTGTAGAGTAGAATAGTGTAGTGTAGAGTAGTGTAGTGTAGAGTGTAGAGTAGTGTAGAGTAGAGTAGTGTATAGTGTAGAGTAGAGTAGAGTAGTGTAGAATGTAGAGTAGAGTAGTGTATAGTGTAGAGTAGAGTAGAGTAGAGTAGAGTAGAGTAGTGTATTGTGTAGAGTAGAGTAGAGTAGAGTAGAGTAGAGTAGAGTAGTGTAGAGTAGGGTAGTGTAGTGTAGTGTAGAGTAGAGTAGAGTAGAGTGTGAGTAGAGCAGTGTAGAGTGTAGAGTAG
>NW_024637259.1:0-212 GCF_008729295.1 Plectropomus leopardus
GCGGCGGCGGCCGTGATCCTGATGCCGGACGGCGCGGAGCAGACGGAGAGCTACGACGGCGTCCTGAGGATCAGCAACGTGACGAGAGACATGAGCGGGACGTACCGCTGCCGCACGAGCCAGTACAACGGCTTCAACGTGAAACCACGAGAGGCCCTGATCCAGCTGGTGGTGCAGTGTGGGTAACACACACACACACACACACACACACA
>NW_024637260.1:0-417 GCF_008729295.1 Plectropomus leopardus
TATTTTGTGGGTTTTCTCTCTGAACTGGGGCCATGATTAAGAGGGAAAACCCACAAAATAGAACCGGAGTCCTATTCCATTATTCCTAGCTGCGGTATTCAGGCGACCGGGCCTGCTTTGAACACTCTAATTTTTTCAAAGTAAACGCTTCGGACCCCGCGGGACACTCAGCTAAGAGCATCGAGGGGGCGCCGAGAGGCAGGGGCTTGGACAGACGGTAGCTCGCCTCGCGGCGGACCGTCAGCTCGATCCCGAGATCCAACTTCGAGCTTTTTAACTGCAGCAACTTTAAGATACGCTATTGGAGCTGGAATTACCGCGGCTGCTGGCACCAGACTTGCCCTCCAATTGATCCTCGTTAAAGGATTTATAGTGTACTCATTCCAATTACAGGGCCTCGAAAGAGTCCTGTATTGT
>NW_024637261.1:0-234 GCF_008729295.1 Plectropomus leopardus
ACACACACACACACACACACACACACACACACACACACACACACGATCCAAACTGCCAGTGCACCCCCCTAACTGAACGATAAGCAAAAGCACATGAAATTGGTACTAAAATGAATGCAAACATTGAGTTGACCTTGCGCTTGTGTTGTATGACATCATTTCAGCCCCTCACTGGGAGATGATAGTAAATATAAAAAGTGTGTGTGTGTGTGTGTGTGTGTGTGTGTGTGTGTG
>NW_024637263.1:0-391 GCF_008729295.1 Plectropomus leopardus
CTTTGATTCAAAGCACATTGAGGTGTCTTTTTTTCTAAACTGCTTATTCAATACAAACTCCAATTACCTGATCCTTTTGATTATGTTTAGGATGTGGGGTAAGATGATGGTGATTTGAGAATGAAAGCAGCTGTACTTCTTTTTTTTTAAAAAAAAAAAAAAAAAACAAGTGCAGCGGAGTAGTAAATAAAAAGGTAGAGTGTGAGCTGTGAGAAGATGAACTCCAGCTGGTGTGTGTTGGTGTGTGTGCATGTGTAGACTCTTAACAACAATTTGTTAATATACTCAACAACCACTTTATCAGGATGCACTGGTTTCGTGATGATGGGAGTGATGAGCAGGAACAATCTCACTCACAGCAACAGCCCCAGCCGCTGTAAAATTTCATTTT
>NW_024637264.1:0-326 GCF_008729295.1 Plectropomus leopardus
TACTGTATATACTGAACATATATCGTTAGCCGCTAACAGCCTGTTAACTTAAATGTCCTGCTCTTGAGTAAATTCATCTAACATTAAGGAGTCAAAGGGGAGAAAAGGCTTGTGTGATTTATTTTACAGCTCAGAGTTACATGTCAGCTTTGTTAAAGATAACATGGTGCTTGATAGCAGAGTGCTATTTTGTGATATATTAGTATTGATATGGATTAAGAGTGCATATTTGAGACTAATAAACAATGTAAAAAAACATTACTGTAAACAGAAACAATTAAGGGTGAATGTTTTTAGCTTTGTGATTCTGTTGACTCCATTTGTTT
>NW_024637265.1:0-223 GCF_008729295.1 Plectropomus leopardus
CACACACACACACACACACACACACACATACATGCACACACACGCACGCACACGCAGAGTGTGTTAAATAGAGCTGAAAAAAAAAGAAACATCCAGAGTGTTTGAGGTCTGACGCCTAAAGGTGCATTTCACACAAAAACACAGAGCTACTGACAGAGCGACTGACAGAGCGACTGACTGACAGAGCGACTGACAGAGCGACTGACTGACAGAGCGACTGACA
>NW_024637266.1:0-501 GCF_008729295.1 Plectropomus leopardus
GGTTAGCACAGCAAAAGCTAATTTCCAAGCGAGTAATTCACTATGAGAAGCGTAAACTTAACACAACTAACAAAGTTTCATAACTGAAGTTGGGGAACAAACACGCCTCATCTCCCAAAGTGGTTTCCAACCCAGACCTATAAAGGTATGTCTAACCCTCTCTCCTGTCCTTTTCTCCCTCTCTCTTTCAGCAAAAGAGCTAGACAGGGATTCAATGGAGCCTGGAGACTCCGAGCACTAAGACCGCACCCTCATCATGAGTGTCAGCTCTCTGTCTTCTGCAAGCCTTTTCCTGTTTCTTACTTTTATTAAACCATATACAAGGCCTCTCAATGGTGTGCTCTTTGTTTGGGTAATATGTTCTAATGCTAATAAGTTATTGAAAATGATAACCTCACATATTCTTTGTAGTTGCAACCTGTGGTGAGTGTAAGACTACTTCTGCTGGCATTACTCAACATTTTCCTCATCTGAGTGTCAGCAGGCCTTTCAAAAAACATC
>NW_024637268.1:0-214 GCF_008729295.1 Plectropomus leopardus
AGTTTGCCTCAGAGGGCTTTACAGTGTACGACATCCCTCTGCCCTTAGACCCTCACATCACCCAAGGAAAAACTCCCCAAAAAGAACCCCTGTAACGGGGAAAAAAAAAAAATGATAAGATTATGAAATACAAAACAAAGTTAAAAATTTAACCAGTCTCTCTCAAGATTCCTGGGCTGATGACCAAATAAATGCCTGCAATACTGGGTGACAC
>NW_024637269.1:0-5555 GCF_008729295.1 Plectropomus leopardus
AAACCAACACGAATGGAAAACAGGATACAGACTGAGAGTTCGTTCTTCGAGCTGTGAGCCTTAGCAATGTCTCTGGGAATCACACGAAGCGAAGACACGAAGCTTGTACCCACTGTGGCTGGTGACAAGGAAACCCTGTAGCTCCGTGAGCCGACAACATGTGTGTGAGCGTTGTCGGGGATCGAGCGGAGAGGTGGTCGAGGGCAGGCAGGGGTTCGGTTACCAGGAAGTCCGTCCACGGAAACAACAGTACCAGCAGGGATCAGGCAGGAGAATCGTCGAAGCAGAGCAGAGAGGTCTTTACCAGGGAATCCGTCAGATTTCCGGAATGCCGAAACAGAGCACGTGGTCGGGGACAGAAGGCAGGTAGGTTCACGAGGAGTCAGGCGAGGAGAGCAGGTCGGGGACAGGCAGAGTTTGGAGAGTGCTGGAAAGACATGCATGCTGCAGAGGACGATCTGGCAATGTGTGTGTGGGCTGGAGTGTCTTAAATACCGGGTTGATTGCTGATGAGCTGCAGCTGTGGGGAGAGCAGGCTGCAGCAGTGGGCGGGGCTTGCAGGTAGAGCAGGTCAGAAGAAGGTGAGTGGAAATTTACTGGCAGTGAGGGGGAGGAGGATGCAGGAACCATGACAGAACCCCCCCCTCAAGGGACGGCCCATGACGTCCCATACCAAGGACACCGAAACCGGGCGGGCGGAGGGGGCCAGGAGGAGGGCTAGAACTCCTCGGACCCCATGGAAACAACGTCGCCGTCAGCGTCGTCGTCGTCGTCGTCGTCATCCGAGGACGGAACAACCCTCATCGGTGAGTCGGGACCCCTCGTGCAGGACCCCAAACCAGATGGACCGGGAACTGGAGAAGGAGGAGGAGAAGAGACAGAAGACCCACCTCCAGGAGCGGCACGGGAGGGCTGATCAGGATGGCGACGGTGGAAGTCCTCAATCAGCTGGTCGTCCAGGATCTGCCGAGCCGGGACCCAGGACCGCTCCTCCGGGCCGTATCCCTCCCAGTCCACCAGGTATTGCAGACCACGTCCCCGGCGACGAGAGCGAAGAAGGCGCCGAACGGTGTATGCTGGGGCGCCATCGATGAGACGAGGAGGAGGAGGAGGCCGGGCGGCGGGCTGCAGAGCGCTCTCCCTGACAGGCTTGAGCTTGGAGACATGGAAGGTCGGGTGAATGCGCATGGAGCGGGGCAGCTTGAGACGGACCGCGACCTCATTCACCACCTTCTCGACCGGGAAGGGACCAACAAACTTGGGAGCCAGCTTCCGGGACTCCACCCTCAGGGGAGGATCTTTGGTGGAGAGCCATACTTTCTTTCCCACCTGGTATGGAGGGGCCTGGGAGCGGCGACGGTTGGCTGAGGAGGTGTAACGGGCGGCGGTTTTCAGGAGTGCTGACCGGGCTTGAGACCAGGTTCAGCGGCAGCGGCGGATGAAGTTCTCCACTGACGGGTAAGCAGTCTCTATTTCTTGGGCCGGGAACAGGGGAGGCTGGAAGCCATAAGCACACTGGAATGGTGTGAGTCCGGTGGCAGAACTGACCAACGAGTTGTGGGCGTATTCCACCCAAAGGAGCTGGGAGGACCAGGAAGTGGGTTGGCTGGATGCCATGCAGCGAAGAGTGGTCTCCATATGCTGGTTCATCCGCTCTGTCTGGCCGTTGGACTGGGGGTGGTATCCGGATGACAGGCTGGTGGACGCCCTCAGTAGGCGGCAGAACTCCTTCCAGAATGCAGACGTAAACTGAGGCCCTCGATCCGACACCACGTCAGTAGGCAGGCCGTGCAGACGGAAGACGTGGAGCAGCATCAGTTCTGCAGTCTCTTTAGCGGAGGGGAGCTTAGGCAGAGCGATGAAGTGAGCCATCTTGCTAAACCGGTCCACCACCATCAGGATGGCAGTGTTGCCGTCTGACAGTGGCAGACCGGTGACAAAGTCCAAGGAGAGATGGGACCAGGGGCGATGAGGGACCGGGAGAGGTTTCAGGAGGCCCGCAGGAGCTTGGCGAGGCATTTTGCTCTGGTTGCAGACCAGGCAGGCATTTAGTTCTTGGTGTCTTGATCCAGAGTAGCCCACCAAAAGCGTCGCTGCAGGACCTCCCTAGTCCGAGCGACCCCTGGGTGACAGGTCAGACGGGATGTGTGGGCCCACTGCAGAACCTCAGACCTGAATTCCTGTGGCACAAACAGCCGGTTCTGTGGACAGGAGCTGGGACCCGGTTGTTCTTCCAGTGCTGTCTTGATCCGCTCCTCCAACTCCCAGGTGAGAGCGGCCAGGAGACGGGAAGCAGGGAGAATGCTGTCGGAACGGGAAACCTCCTCATCCTCCCCCACCAGGAACTGCCGGGACAGCGCATCCAGTTTGACGTTCTGGGAACCAGGTCTGTAGGAGAGCGTGAAGAGGAACCGGGCAAAGAACAGGGCCCACCGGGCCTGGCGGGAATTCAGTCTCTTGGCCGACTTGATGTATTCCAGGTTCTTGTGGTCAGTCCAAACCAAGAACGGAACCTGGGTACCCTCCAGCCAGTGGCGCCACTCCTCCAGGGCCAGCTTCACCGCCAGCAGCTCCCGGTTCCCGATGTCATAGTTCCGCTCAGCCGGGGATAGACGTCTTGAGAAGAAGGCACAGGGATGCAACTTCCCGTCGTCGGCCGAGCGTTGAGAAAGGACGGCCCCCACACCAACGTCTGAGGCGTCGACTTCCACCACGAACTGCTTCTCGGGGTCAGGGATGAGGAGGATAGGTGCCGAGCTGAAGCGTTTTTTCAGATGCAGGAAAGCTTCGTTAGCGGCCGGGGACCAGCGAAACGGGATCTTGGGTGAGGTGAGTGCAGAGAGAGGCGCTGCCACAGTGCTGTAGCCCCGGATGAATCTCCGGTAGAAATTCGCAAAGCCCAGGAAGCGCTGGAGTTGTTTTCGTGAGTCAGGAACAGGCCAGGCGGAGACGGCAGAGACTTTGGCGGGGTCCATCTCCATCCGGTTGTGCCCAATGATGTAGCCCAGGAAGGAGACGGAGGCGGCGTGGAATTCACATTTCTCCGCCTTGACGAACAATGAATTCTGTAGCAGGCGTTGCAGGACTGTCTGGACATGATGAACATGGTCTTGCCGGGATTGAGAGAAGATCAAGATGTCGTCAAGGTACACAAAAACAAACTTGTTCAGGAAGTCTCTCAGCACATCGTTGATTAACGCCTGGAAGACTGCTGGGGCGTTGGTGAGTCCAAACGGCATTACCAGGTATTCGTAATGCCTGTTGGGTGTGTTGAACGCCGTCTTCCACTTGTCTCCCTCTCTGATCCGGACCAGGTGATATGCATTACGAAGGTCCAACTTCGAAAAGATGGTGGCACCTTGCAACAGTTCAAAGGCAGAGGCAATGAGAGGGAGAGGATAACGGTTTTTTACCGTAATGTCATTCAGGCCCCGGTAATCAATGCAGGGGTGGAGAGAGCCATCCTTCTTCCCCACGAAGAGGAACCCTGCCCCAGCCGGAGACGAGGAAGGCCGGATGATGCCAGAAGCCAGAGAGTCTTTGATGTAGGTCTCCATGGCCTCCCTCTCTGGCCCGGAGAGGGAGTAGTGACGCCCCTTGGGTGGAGTAGAACCCGGAAGGAGGTCGATGGCACAATCATAGGCTCAGTGAGGAGGGAGAGAAGTAGCCCGTGCCTTGTTGAATACCTCCCTGAAGTCGTGGTATTCTGGCGGCACCATGGAAACATCCAGGGAAGAGCCGGAACTGAGGGATGGAGCGGGTTTGCTCGGTCGTTTGAGGCAGATCTGTTGACACGATGGACTCCAGTTCAGGATCGAGCCAGTGGACCAGTCTATGTGAGGGTTATGTCGGCGAAGCCAGGGATACCCCAGGATTAGGGGCAGATTCGGAGACCTCAGAATGTGAAATTGAATGGTCTCGTGATGTCTCCCCGCTAATTGCATGGCGATGGGAGTGGTTTGATGAGTGACGGTCCCCAACAGATGACCATCCAAGGCGCTGGCTGGCACAGGACGAGGAAGGGGAACCTGTTGCACCCCTAACTGACGAGCGAGCTCCTCGTCAATCAGGTTAACATCGGCCCCAGAGTCAATGAATGTGGCGAGGGTGTGGAGTCCCTCCTTGAGCTGGAGCTGGGCATGGAACAGAGGATGTGGATTGGAGGCAGAGTTCCGGGATCGGCTCAGCAGAATGCCCCCTCTTACTGCTGAGCCCGCCCTTTTACCGAGCAACTGGATACGAAGTGTCCGGCTTGACCACAGTACAGACATAAGTTGCCCCGACGCCGTCTCTCCCGCTCCTCGGCTGTCAGCCGGGTGCGACCCACCTGCATGGGTTCAGTCCCCTGTACAGAGTTCGAGGAAGGGCTGGAGGAAGGACCAGGCTGAATGGCGAGAGTCCGCCGAGTCTCCCCCTCCCGGAGCCGTTCTCTTCTCCTCGCCAGGATTCGTCTGTCCAAACGAGTGGTGAGTTCGATCAAGTCGTCCAGGGAATGCGGAAGATCAAACGAAACCAATTCATCTTTGATGTATGGAGCGAGACCGTTCAGATAAGCGTCACACTGGGCAGCTGGGTTCCAATCACTCAGGCGAGCCGTTGTACGGAACTCAATGGCGAAGTCAGCGACGGATCGATTACCCTGGCGTTGATTCAGGAGCCCCCCAGTGGCGTCTGGACCCACAGGAATCGGACCAAAAACCTTGCGTAATTCCTCAGCGAAGGCAGGAAACGACAAGCAGGCTGGCGTGCCCCTCTCCCATTCTGCCGTCCCCCATAGGCGAGCTTGACCCGTGAGGTGGTTAATGGCGAAGGCGACTCTGGCTGCTTCTGAGGTGAAGGTGTGGGGTTGCAATGCGAACAGGATTGAACAGTTAGTTAGGAACGGATTGCAACCCTCAGGATCTCCAGCGTAGCGTTCAGGAGCCCCCACCCGAGGTTCTGGAGCGGCGCAGGATGATGACGTAGGTGCTTGAACGGGCTGGGCAGGAACCGGAGCTGGAGCGGCGTGGTGAGTCAGCGTGGTTGCCATCTGTTGTACCTGCGTGGCTACCTGAGTTAGCGCCCGTTCCAACGCTGAAGCAGACTGGCGAGCCTCCGCCGCGTTCGAGGTGAGTTGAGCTTCGTGCTGTTGAAGCATTCCCTCAACTCGGGCTAGGCGGGACTGAAGAGCACCGGAGTCTGCTGGGTCCATTTCTGGCCAGATCGTACTGTAACGGGTGTATGGAGGACCCAGATGCAGTACAGTACACTTCACTGGCAGTTGGTAATAACTTTTATTGAAACCAACACGAATGGAAAACAGGATACAGACTGAGAGTTCGTTCTTTGAGCTGTGAGCCCAAGCAATGTCTCTGGGAATCACACGAAGCGAAGACACGAAGCTTGTACCCACTGTGGCTGGTGACGAGGAAACCCCGTAGCTCCGTGAGCCGACAACACGTGTGTGAGCGTTGTTGGGGATCGAGCGGAGAGGTGGTCGAGGGCAGGCAGGGGTTCGGTTACCGGGAAGTCCGTCCATGGAAACAACAGTACCAGCAGGGATCAGGCAGGAGAAT